>NC_052350.1:36498536-36573604 GCF_009727055.1 Benincasa hispida
CAGTGTGGTGGACACTAGAGATAATGAAGTCACCTTGACTTCGGAGCCAGCAGTGAGGGATTTCCCAGATGTTTTTCTAAAAGATCTTCCTGGACTGCCCCCGTAGTGGGAGATAGATTTTGCCATTGAATTGGAGCCAGGCACAACCCCTATTTCAAGGGCTCTGTACAGGATGGCCCTGGTAGAGTTGAAGGAACTGAAGGTCCAATTGCAGGAGTTGTTGGACAAGGGTTTCATACACCCTAGCGTATCACCATGGGGTGCACCTGTTTTGTTTGTGAAAAAGAAGGATGGATCGTTACGTTTGTGCATTGATTACAGAGAGTTGAACAAGGTGACAGTCAAGAACAAATATCCCCTTCCCATGATCGATGATTTGTTTGAAAAGTTACAAGGAGCTACGGTATTCTCTAAGATTGATCTCCGATCAGGTCACCACTAGTTGAGGATAAGAGACAGTGACATACCCAAGACAGCTTTCCGTTCGAGGTATGGACATTATGAGTTCATAGTGATGTCATTCGGTCTAACGAATGCACTAGCAGTGTTCATGGATCTGATGAATAGGGTGTTCAAGGAATTCCTCGACACCTTCATGATTGCTTTTATTGATGATATCTTGATTTATTCCAAGATAGAGGTCGAGCATGAGGAGCATTTACAAAAAGTTCTGGAGACGTTGAGGGCCAATAAACTATATGCTAAGTTTTCTAAATGTGAATTTTGGTTGAAGCAGGTGTCCTTTCTAGGGAATGTGGTATCCAAGGAAGGTGACTCTATAGATCCTGCGGAGATGGAGGCAGTTACGGGTTGGGCTCGTCCAACCACGGTCAGTGAGGTGCACAGTTTCCTGGGGTTTGCAGGCTACTACAGACGGTTTGTAAAGGACTTCTCTCGCATAGCCGGCCCATTAACTCAGTTGACTCAGAAGGGAGCAACATTTGTTTGGAATGAGGCTTGTGAAAACAGCTTCCAGGACCTCAAGCAGAGGCTGGTTTCAGCCCTAGTTCTTACATTACTGGATGGATCAGGTGGTTTTGTCAGTTATAGTGATGCATCCAAGAAGGGGTTGGGATGCGTATGATGCAGCAGGGGTAGAGTAGTTGCTTACGCTTCACGTCAGCTGAAGAAGCATGAACAAAATTATCCCATGCATGACTTGGAGTTAGCAGCGGTGGTTTTTGTTCTCAAGATCCGAAGACATTACTTGTATGGAGAGAAGATACAGATTTTCACCGACCACAAAAGTTTGAAGTACTTTTTCACTCAGAAGAAGTTAAACATGAGGCAAAGAAAGTGGTTGGAACTAGTAAAGGATTATGACTGTGAAATTTTGTACCACCCTGGGAAAGAAAACATAGTGGCAGATGCTTTAAGCAGAAAGGTGGCCCATTCAGTAGCTCTCAATACCAGACAGACTAACTTATGCAGGGAACTAAAGAGGGCAGAGATTGTAGTAGTTGTGGGAAAGGTCGCGGCACAATTAGCATAGTTGTCGGTGCAATCAAGCTTGAGGCAGAAGATTATTGATGTGCAGCGAGACGACCCTTATCTGAAAGAGAGAGTCCGTACAGTGGAGTCAGGCCAGGATAGCGAATTCTCAGTGTCAGCAGAAGGTGGCCTCCTTTATCAAGGGCGTCTGTGCATGCCAGCGATTAGCGGTATTAAAGATGAGTTGTTGTCAGAGGCTCATAATTCCCTATTTTCGATTCACCCCGACAGCACCAAGATGTATCAGGATCTGAAGCGTTACTATTGGTGGAATGATATGAAAAGAGAGGTTGCAGAGTTCGTCAGTAAGTGTTTGGTGTGCCAGCAGATGAAAGCCCCGAGGCAGAAGCCAGTAGGCATGTTACAACCATTGAATATACCAGAATGGAAGTGGGAGCATGTTTCTATAGACTTCCTCATAGGGTTGCCTCGGATAGCCAAAGGTTTCACTGTGATATGGGTCGTTGCAGACAGACTTACGAAGTTTGCACATTTCATACCTGAAAAGCCCACATTTTCAGTGAATAAGTGGGCAGAGTTATACATGAAGAAGGTGGTAAGATTGCATGGAGTGCTCGTGACCATTGTGTCGGACAGAGTCCCTCGTTTCACGTCTAACTTCTGAAAAAGTATCCAGGCGGCTTTGAGGACCCGGTTAGACTTCAGTATAGCTTTCCACCCTCAGACTGATGGACAAACAGAGAAATTGAATCAGATACTGGAAGACATGTTGTGTACCTGTGCCATAGAGTTTTCAGGAAGCTGAGATGCTCACTTGCACTTAATGGAGTTTGCTTATAATAATAGCTACCAGTCTACTATTGGGATGTCACCCTTTGAGGCCCTATATGGGAAGAGTTGCAGGTCCCCTGTATGTTGGGATGAGGTAGGAGAGAGGAGATTATTAGGACCTGAATTGGTGCAGACCACGAATGAGGCAATACAGAAGATCAGGGCTCGTATGCAAACAGCCCAGAGCAGACAGAAGAGCTATGCCGATGTAAGACATAAGGACCTGGAATTTGAGATAGGGGTGAAAATGTTCTTAAACGTGGCACCCATGAAAGGTATTCTAACGTTTGGCAGGAAGGGAAAGTTGAGTCCGAGATTCATTGGACCTTTTGAGGTCTTGGAACGAGTTGGCTCTGTAGCTTACCATATGGCTTTGCCCCCAGCATTGTCTTCAGTTCATAATGTCTTCCATGTTTTGATGCTAAGGAAGTATGTGACAGACCCGTCTCATGTAGTTGACTACGAGCCCTTACAGTTGAATGATAACTTGAGCTACAAGGAGAAGCCCATAGAGATCCTTGTCAGAGAGGTAAAGACATAGCGCCGCCGAGAAATTGCTTTTGTAAAACTCCTGTGCCAGAACCACCAGTTCAGGGAAGCCACTTGGGAGCGAGAGGATGAGATAAAGGGCTAGTACCCGGAGCTTTTTCAAGGATGAACTTTCGAGGACGAAAGTTCTTTGAGGAGAGAAGAATGTAACATCCCACACCTTTTTATTATTTAATAATAATGTAAATTTTCTTTTTCAGTAATTGTCCTTAGTTGAAGGGCATGTTTGGAAGTTTGAATTTAAAGTATAAGTGCAAGGATTTAAGTGTTGGCATGGAAATTATTTAAAATTATTCAATTTTACTTTTTTTATTATTATTATTTTTTAAAAATAAAAAGGAGCACCCACCACCCCATCTCTTTCATGCCATCTCTCTCGCTCAAGCGCCCCTCCACTAAGACTGTCTCTTATACACATCTAGATGTGTATAAGAGAGCCACACCCGCTACGCCTCCCTCACTGCCTCCTTTCGCTGCCCATCGTGCCGATCTCGCCCAGCCGGTCTGAATCGCCGCTGCCGCTCCACCCCCTAACCGCCGCACTCCGCCGCTGTCTACCAGTAGCTTGAGCCGCTGCAGCCTCCAGCCGGGTTCTCAACCGTCCATCGCCTTGCTGCCTATTTTCTGTTGTATGGGTCTTCGTTGGACACTTAGTTTTTGGTAAGATCTATTTTGTGGTTAGGTTTCTTGAAAGATTTTGAATGCCCATTATGTTGGATTAAAGGTTAAATTAGTCGCATTATTTTGATTTTAGATTTGAGCTTGGAAAACTACAGCAAGACTGTCCAGCGGGTTCAAGATCGTTCAACAAGAGTTTTGGTAAGAGTTATAGTCCTTATTGTTGGCTTGTGAGCACGCTTTGATTACTGAATTAAGTTGACTTAACCCTTGTATCATTAAGGTTCGAAGTTGTTGTCCATTGGGAGTTAAAATCTGTTGTAAGGAGGTTTTGAAGTGGTTTTTAATCAAGTTCCTTGGGTAAGCTTTTGGGTATTGTGGTTTTGAATCTGAGATGTCACAATTATTTTTGGACTGAAACTTAATGGTTGTATTCGTATGTTAGGGTCGTTTCTTCAAACCGCGATCATCGTTTGGTTGTCTGAGTTTGTCTGTGGAATTTCGATTAAGGTAAGTAATCTTACCACTGAAACTGCCCACGGGCTAAGCTTTATTTGTATGCTAGCGTGTTGAATGTATGTTATGGTAAATGTTAGCATGTTGACTGATAGTATGACCTGAATCAAGTATGTTCTGGCACGAGTTCTGTTTTGTTTAAATATACACCTAGACATTTGATCGTTAGTATGAGGTGGTATGTATTTCCATATGTTGATATCTGATCTACTGATGTTGAGGCATACTTGTATGTTATGGAACTATGATGTTAAAGTATACAGGAATGTTGTAGAATATGTTGTTGAGGATTATGTGTATGTGGTAAAGCCATGGTATCGAGGATTACATGTATGTGATAGATTCGTACGGTCTTGATAATGTTGAGACTATGTGAATATCCTCTCTGATTAGTTAGATGCTCACCAGTTTTGTGTTTCCTTCGGGATTCACTAGTTTTTGTTTCCTTCGAGATTCACCAGTTTTGTGTTTCCCTCGGGATTCACCAGTTTGTGTTTCCTTCGGGATTCACCAGTTTTGTGTTTCCTTCGAGATTCACCAGTTTTGTGTTTCCTTTGGGATTCACCAGTTTATGTCTCTTTCGAGATTCACCAGTTTGTGTCTCCTTCGGGATTCACCAGTTTGTGTTTCCTACGGGATTCACTAGAGGTAGTGGGCATACTTAACTACAGTAGAATAGGACACAGTCTCTTACCTGTTTCATGTGTGTATATGTGCCATAGGGGGGTATCTAGAGGACATAGATGCCTAGCCTGACCCTAGTGGTGGGGTTACTTACTGAGTATTTCATACTCATTCTTTCTTATGTTGATGTTTCAGGTAAGGGTAGAGATGCACCGCCGATGACGCAGTGGAATTCATGATCGAGCCACTGGGACTAGTTTTTACACTTCCGCATCTTGACATTTAGAGTCCTTATTTTTCCTTTAATGTTTAGTTTTATTGTTTGAAACTTATTATTAAGGATTATTTCTTTTATATACTTTTACTAGTCTTTAAGAATTATGGGTACCCTATTATTGTTTTAACAATTGTATTTAATAAATGTCTTTTGAACTTCTCTTGTTTATTTAGCATTTATTTCAACATAATTAAGCGTCGTTTTAAATTCTATGCATGCATTTATTTTAGTAACGGCCTAACCTAAGTCCTAGGGGGTCGGGTCGTTACAAAAAATGACTAAGAGATCTTTTACTGGAAAAGGTCTCAAAGCCAGAATACCCTTAGAGCTCGTACATTCGAACCTATGTGGACCGATGAATATCAAAGCTCGAGGTGGATATGAATATTTCATTAGATTTATTGATGATTATTCAAGGTATGGTCATATTTACCTAATGCATCACAAGTCTGATTCTTTTTAAAAGTTCAAAGAATATAAGGTTGAGGTTGGGAACCAGTTAGGTAAAACAATTAAGACACTACGATCAGATCGAGGTGGGGAGTACATGGACTTAAGATTCCAGGACTATATGATAGAACACGGAATCAAGTCACAACTCTCTACACCTAATATGCCTCAGCAGAACGGTGTATCTGAAAGAAGAAACAGAACCTTGTTGGACATGGTTCGCTCAATGATAAGCTTTGCTAAGTTACCTGATTCCTTTTGAGGACATGCATTAGAGACTATTGTCTATATTTTGAATAATGTTCCCTCTAAAAGTGTTTTAGAAACACCTTATGAGCTATGGAAAGTGCGTAAAGGCAGTTTACGTCACTTTAGGATTTGGGGATGCCCGGCACATGTGTTGGTGCAAAATCCTAAAAAATTAGAACGTCGTTCAAAATCATGCCTATTTGTAGGTTATCCAAAAGAAACAAAAGGTGGTCTATTTTACAATCCTTAAGAGAATAAGGTATTTGTATCGACAAATGCCACATTCTTAGACGAAGACCACATAAGAAGTCATCAACCTCGCAGTAGACTAGTATTGAATGAAATTTCCAAAGACGCTACAGATAGAACTAGTTCATCTACTAAAGTAGTAGATAAAACTAGTATATCTAATCAGTTACATCCTTCTCAAGAGTTGAGAATGTCTCGACGTAGTGAGAGGGTTTTTCATCAACCTGACCGTTACTTGGATTTAACAGAAATACAAGTCGTCATACCTGATGACGGCATAGAGGATCCATCAACCTATAAACAGGCGATGAAAAATGTGGATCGTGATCAATGGGTCAAAGCCATGGATCCCTCGAAATGGAGTCTATGTACTTCAATTATGTTTGGGAACTGTAGATCAACCAAATGATGTAAAACCAATTGGTTGTAAGTGGATCTACAAGAGAAAATGAGACCAAGCCAGTAAAGTACAAACTTTTAAGGCTCGACTTATGGCATAGGGTTATACCCAAGAGAGGGAGTGGGACTATGAAGAAACTTTCTCTCCCGTTTCCATGCTTAAGTCGATTAGAATACTCTTATCCATTGCCACCTTTTATGGATAAGAGTATTCTAATCCGTTGCCATGCTTAAGTCGATTAGAATACTCTTATCCATTGCCACCTTTTATGACTATGAAATTTGGCATATGGATGTCATGGAAGCCTTTCTTAACTGCGATCTTGAGGAGAGTATCTATATGGCTCAACCAGAGGGGTTTATTACACAGGGTCAAGAACAAAAGGTTTGTAAGCTTCAAAAATCCATTTATGGATTGAAACAAGCTTCTAAATCTTGGAATATAAGATTTGATACTGCGATCAAATCTTATGGCTTTGAACAGAATGTTGACGAGACTTGTGTTTTTAAGAAGTTCGTCAATTCTACTATAGTGTTCTTAGTTTTATATGTTGATGATATTCTACTCATTGGGAATGAAGTAGGTTACCTAACTGACATCAAGAAATGGCTAGCAATGCAGTTCCAAATGAAAGATTTGGGAAATGCGCATTATGTTCCTGGGATTCAAATTATTTGGAACCGCAAGAACAGAACACTAGCCATGTCTCAAGCAACTTATATAGAAAAAAGTTGTCTAGGTATAAGATACATAATTTTAAAAGAGGTCTGTTACCTTACAGATATGGAATTCAATTGTCAAAGGATCAATGTCCTAAGACACCTCAAGAGGTTGAGGATATGAGACACATTCCCTATGCTTCCGCAGTAGAGAGTCTGATGTATACAATGTTATGTACTAGACCTGACATATGCTATGCAGTAGGGATAGTCGGTAGGTATCAGTCCGATCCTGGATATGATCATTGGACTGTTGTTAAAAATATCCTCAAGTATCTTAGTAGAACGAGGAACTACATGCTCGTGTATGGTACTAAGGATTTGATCCTTACCGGATATACTGACTCTGATTTTCAAACTGATAAAGATGGAAGAAAATCTACATCGGGATCAGTGTTTATTCTGAATGGAGGAGCAATAGTGTGGAGAAGTGTGAAGCAAAACTGTATTGCAGATTCCACAATGGAAGCTGAATACGTAGCTGCTTGTGAAGCAGCAAAAGAAGCAGTATGGTTGTGGAAATTCTTGACAGATTTGGAAGTCGTTCCAAATATGTATCTGCCTATCACCCTATATTGTGATAATAGTAGTGCATTTGCAAATTCAAGAGAACCAAGAAGCCACAACCATGGCAAGCATATTGAGCACAAATACCATCTGATCCGGGAGATTGCACATTGTGAGACGTTGTAGTAGCCCAGATATCTTCTGAGCAAAACATTTCTGATCCTTTTACAAAGGCCCTCACGGCTAAAGTGTTTGAAGGTCACCTACAGAGTCTAGGTCTACGAAGTTTGTAAACTAGGACAAGTGGAAAAACTTTTGGGTATATGCCCTAGTTTATTGTATTCATATGTTTATTGTACTCATATGTTTCTCACTTAAATTCAACATTGTGATGCTCCACTAGGAGTTTTAGTCCAAGTGGAAGTTTGTTGGATTTTATGTTTTGTAAATTAATAAACATATTCTGTTTTGTTTTTCGATAAAGTTGTTATTGAAATTGTAATCTTGAATCCAATAAACTAAGGTTTTGAGGCTATTTAATGTAGTTTGAACTTTATGTAGTGACATAAATGTGGATCAAGTTCAAATATATAGTCAAAATGGTTTATAGTATATGAATAAGGTTGGGCACCTTATTCTGGGGACACTATGAATGCGGCCCACTTTGTAGTTAGTACAAACGATGTGATTCTAAATCGTTCATATAAAGATATGTGAGTGGGGCCATCCTATGCAATGAGTTTGCATAAGACTGAACCATGAAATAGTCACTTTTTAAGTTCTAAATATCGTTTTATGTATAAAACTGACTATTTCATTAATTGATGACCTAGGTAACTTAATCTTAATCCTGAGCTAACTATAAACTCCTGTTCACTCGGAATTATCCTTAGATCTGCGTAGGTGAGGGCAGCTCATCATCGCTAGCCCAATAAGCCTCCCATTTCAGGGGTAAGATCAGGTGGATATCTAGGAACATAGGGTGCAAGACGGAATTCACTCCTACCCGTTATAGGGATAGTAGATAGGTTGTTCACTTTAGTACTGAATCCAGATCTTAAACAAAGGGCCCCACCCTCTCTTTGGCCCGAGAGGGGTTCGGTTTATAGGTTGGACCTTAAACCAATTGTTCATTAGAGGATCAATGGAACTTAAGGAACAAGATGTAGTCTTGGGGGTAAAATGATTTTTATAACCCAGTCGAGATTAAGAACAACCTTTGAAGGATTAGCTTACTAATCATGGTTATATCAAATGGACACAAATATATCTATAGTGAGGGGAGTGCAACTACGGGACTATAGTGCAATGACCCGTTAGTTAACGAATGTTGATTAGCTCCGTCTAAAAGAGTTTTAGCCAGCTAATCTCGGATCGTTGGAGCCCATGATCTATAGGTCCATTAGGTTCCCCTACTAGCTCATATGGAATAAACTTAGAAAGTATGATAGAATAATTCGAATTGTTTGAATTAGGTAAAGAGAGAGAAACCGACAAGTATATATGATATAGTGATCGATTTTTCAGTTTAGAGCTACAGCTTTAATATTTAAATGTGATTTAAATATCAAGAATATGAATATGTTCATATTTGGAAGCTCGAAAATTATGGAAATGGTCAAAGATGTAAAAAGTCAAAGAGTTGACCAAAGTCAAACTTTGACCGACCTTATATTCAAATGTGATTTGAATTTCGAGAAAATGAATGCGGATTCATGCTCAAGAGGTCAAAATTAGTCAACACGAAAAAAAATCATAAAAAGTCAAAATGTTGACTTTTCGGTCAAAGTTTGACTTTGACCAAATGACTATTTTGCCCTTTGACTAAAGTTAGTGGGAAAATCCAAACTTTTGTTGGATAATTCTACTAACAAAATAGTGGGCTACGTATTGGCTTATAGTGGAGACATTAAGCCCACTTAGATCCTAATTGGGCTTTCAATTTGAATGAAAACACTTTTGGCATTTTTGGCAAAATTATTTTCTAAACTTTTGCTGGAAAAATAAAAACCCAAAACCAAAAAAATCCATCTTCTTTTCCATCTCTTTCTCTCTCTCGTGTTCTTTATCCATCGGGTCCCACAACTCGGTTCTGAGTCCAAGGATAGTTAGTAGGTCAACTCTAGTGGTGGTCCGAAAGAGTTCGAGTCGAGATTCAGCGAGGAAAAGCAGTTTTCGAGAGCTACAAAGGTTGTATCCTATCCTGTTAATTTATTATTTTTTCATTTATTTGCATGCTAGTTTCCTTTTAATTAAAAGCAATTAGAGTGTAATTAGATCCTAATTCCGCTGTGTATGTCTCGTGTTCCATCACGATATCGACTATGATGAGGTATTTGCTCCTGTTGTTCGCCTTGAAACTATTCGTTTGATTATTACTTTGGCAGCCCATAATCATTGGAAGATACATTAAATGGATGTCAAATTGGCATTCTTGAACGGAATTCTTGAGGAAGAGGTCTATGTGGAACAACCATTGGGTTATGAAGTCAAGGGTGAAGAAGATAAAATACTTCGATTGAAGAAGGCACTTTATGGTTTAAAGCAAGCACCAAGAGCATGGAATTCGAAGATTGACCAGTACTTTCAAGAGAAGAAGTATATGAAGTGTCCTTATGAGCATGCCCTCTACATCAAAATGCAAGGTGAAAGCATACTAATCATTTGTTTATATGTTGATGATTTAGTATTTACCGGAAATAATCCTAGCATGTTTGATGAGTTCAAAAGAGAGATGGCAAAGGAGTTTGAAATGACAGACATTGGTCTCATGAGTTACTATCTTAGGATCGAGGTCAAACAAGGTGAAGATGAGATTTTTATATCCTAAGAGGGCTATGCTAAAGAAATGCTCAAGAAGTTCAATATGAATGATGCTAATCTAGTTGGAACACTGATGGAATGTGGAGTCAAAATCACCAAGCAAGATGGAGGAGAGAAGGTAAATTCTACATATTTCGAAAGCTTGGTTGGAAGTTTGGGATACTTGACATGTACAAGACTGGATATTCTTTATTCAGTTGGAATTATTAGTCGATTTATGGAGGAACCGACAACAACACATTGCAAAATGGCAAAAAGAATACTTCGCTACATCAAAGGGACGATTAGGTATGGTCTTTCCTATGTGTCTTCTAGCAATTTTGATATTGTTGGTTATTGTGATAGTGATTGAAGTAGTGATTTGGATGATGGAAAGAGCACTACGAGGTTTGTGTTTTTTATTGGTGAAATGGCATTCACATGGATGTCAAAAAAGCAACCCATAGTCACATTATCAACATGCGAGGCAGAGTATGTCACATTAACTTCATATGTATGTCATGCAATTTGGCTAAGAAACTTAATGAAGGAGTTGAAGTTTCAAATGGAAGGTCCAATGGAGATTTTTGTTGACAACAAATCGGCCATTGCCTTAGCCAAAAATCCGGTATTTCATGGGAGGAGCAAGCACATTGATACACGATTTCACTACATTCGGAATTGCATTATGAAGAAAGAAGTGGAACTCAAATTTATCAAGTCACAAGACCAAGCAGCGGACATTTTCACAAAGCCCCTTAAGTTGGAGACTTTTATCAAAATGAGGGGTTTACTTGGTGTAACAAATCAAGTTTAAGGGGGGTGTTGAAAAGTTTGTCATTATTAAATTTTATTTGTGGCATTTAGTGTGACTTTTAGGTTTTGTAACTTTTAGTTTTTTGTAACCAATAGTGATTTTTGAGTTATAGGAGTTATATGAGTTATGAGCATTTGATGACATTTATAGCTTTAAACCATTGGCATTCCTATGGTTATATTTATAAGCCTATATAAAGACATGCTTAGTTGAATGAAAAATATATCTCATTTTTCATATTTGTCATCCACGATTTTTTTCTAACAATTCTAACTTAGTATACTCTAAATACTCCTAAAATTGTTCCAAATCATTCTAAACTTAGTTAAAGCTCTTAAGGACATCAGTTTACTTATTTTGCTCATTCTAGGCCATTTTAGGATTAAAACATCAGGTTAAGTGTTTTTTACCATAGAAGAGTAGTAAATTAGATAGTGGAAACATGCATTTTTTGGCCTCATTCATTTCAAAATGATCAATAACTTGACATAAACAAATTCAAGCATCCAATTTAATTTTATAACAAGATTGATAATAAATGTAGAAAACAAATTATATGAACCTTGTTGATGAAATACAAGCAATAAATTTCATGCAATAAAATATAATAACAAATTAATTGTAAAATTAAATAGAGATAGACAAAGAAATTAGCGCCGAAAATTTACAATGCTTAAGCACAATGCGACCTATTCTACTTCCCAAGTTCCTCTTAGATATTTGATAAATGTCAAAAGTGCACATTTTCACTATCTATTTTATTACTCTTCTCTTGTAAAAGAACATTTCAAATGATATTTGAACCCTAAAATGACTTAAAATGAATAAATTGAGTAAACGAATGTCATTTAACTATTTTAAGGGAGTTCTAGCTATTTTGAACTAATTTTATAAGCTTTTACAAAACTTCTATCACTTTTTGTAGAAAAAGCCTTGATGCGCTTGCAACAACCATACGATGCACCCATATTGTGCCCTAATCTGAGTCAAATTGCGTCGATTTGATCCAGTTTTTTGGTTTTTCGGTCTTCAACCATTTTTCAGACTTGAAACTACCTAAGAACATTCGAGGCATGAAAATAGGCCATCCCTCAACTTCATTGGCCTTTATAAAGAGAAGAAAACCTCCAAATTCAACAAGCTCCACTCCTTGGAAGAATTCCCACAAGTTACATCTAGAGACTCTTCAAGAACGAGAGTTTCTTTGAAGAAAACTAGTTTTTAAGTCACCCTTACTCGTGAGAACATGCATATAATGAGGATTCACTCATGAGAAAATGTTGAATTCGCTCTATAGGGTCCTTTAGAGTGAGGATTTGACTCGAGGAGTTTGTTAGACTATTTTCCTAGGTTTCTTTTACTCATTCTTTTGCGTTTCTACATTATTTTCTCTTTTAGCATTTGAATTTGACATCTATAACCCATGACTTCTGCATCAATGAAGTTTATTCATTTTTTCTATATTCATGGGCTAATTTGCTAAGGAAGTTGATTATGTAGATACCTTAAGACAATGTGGCTTGAGTTAATGCAATCACACCATGTCAACTTGACCTTTTCTATTTTCTTTCTTGAGTAAATTTTTATCTTGTTCATTTCGACCGGCCATTTAAGTCAACATGCAAGTTGAGTCTTAATACTAAGAATGTTGGGATAAAAGTGGATTTCACAAACGAATATGGGAATAAGAACCTTGACATATGGTATCATGTAACCTTAGACATAAAGTACACTATAGGACTTGGAGATTGCATGAACTATCTAAGTTTTAGTTGACTATAAAAATATAGGATTAGTTGATTAGGCTCCGAAAGGACTTGTGAACCAAGATTGAATTTGTGTAGTTAACTATTTATCATTAGTTGATGTTGACTTCAGCCGCATAGCTCAAGGTATAAAGTCTGCCCGTCAAAACTAGACCTTTAATCATTGTTTTCATTTACTATTTACTCTAATATTTAGCACACAACAACAAACTCACTTATTTCCCAAGTTACCTTGGATACTTTGAATACATTTCATAATTACTACTTTTTTAGTGTATGGTAGCAATAGATCCCATTAAATCACTGTCCAATCACTCATACACATTTTGTTAGCCAATATTTCAGTGCAAACTTTTGAATCTTTCCATAGGTTCAACTCGAACCGTTATAATGTTTTTTTTTTTTCGAGAACAAGAACAAACCTGATCTTTTCCACATTTAAGTATAAAATCGCTACATCAACTCTTTTTCGAGACCATGTGTTACCCTTACAATGGTTTTGAGATGAAGAACACGATTTATTATTATTATTATTATTATTATTGCGAGTACTATGAAGAACAAAATGTTGAAACTCTCTAAAAAAAGTAGACGAACAAACCTAAACTCAACACTTTGTAAAAACAAGATTCTTAGAAATAAAACGCTCTAATTGCTATGAAAAATACAAAAATTGAATCTAAAAAAGTGCTAAAAAAATTTGAATAAACTCTCAAGGGGTTATTGAATTTTGAAGAATTTTCTAAGAATTTTTCCAATTTGTCTCACAGCCTTCAAATCGAGGTAGAAAAGGGAGAACTAGTAGTTGGTTCCAATGTATTAGTTCCTGATTTGTGGGAATTTAAAATAATAATAAAATATTAATTTTAACCGTTTGAGACATATATTTGACAAGACCAAAAAAGGATATGGAATCCTCTCTCCTCCTATCAAATAAAATTTATATACTTCGGACACAAACTAAAACAGTAATAATAGTTTGATGGGTCAATCCGCTAGAAGCACTTGTGTTTTCATTTAATTATGGTTCAAATTTCTTGAAGTAATAAATGGGGGTATTTGTTGTGGTTGGAATTAGTTTAAATAGCAAGATAAAAATAAATCAAGAGAATTGAAAATGAATATCAATTGTGAAAAGACCTAACCTAGGGAATTGGATTCACCCATTCGATTTATTGATCATGGAACACAAAAAATTATTGTTTGTAATTAATGTGTTTGCCTACTTGTCGCAATTGCAGTCACAAGTACCATAATTAATTAAATTAGATGCTCAATTATCTGGGTTTTATAGCATCCTTCAAAATCTAACATCCGCGTTAAACCTAGGGAATTTCATTAAAAAATTAGACTTGAATAACCTAAGTTACTAATTGATCTCGTTTTTGAACTAAATCAATCATGCAATATTGTAAACGAGTTATTCTAAACAACCGATCAATCTATACACAAGCATGCTTTGACTTTTATACTACTTGGCAATTCATTCAAGGTTATACATCACATACCAAATACAAATGTCTAGCATAAAAATGAAAATATGAAGATTGGTCAAATCATTCGTGAATTTAAAGCATCAAAGTTAAAGTACATTCAAGAACCCTGGAAATTGAGCAAGCAATTCAAATAACAAAAGTTCTCACAACACATTGGAATAGCTTTTTATCCAAACCATTTGCTAGAAAGACAACATAGCCACAAATCATGTTCAATGTTCTTTTCATGGTGAAAATTAGACCAAATGATGAAATACCAAATAAAATTGATAGAAAAAAGAAGAAAAAAAATATGAGAGGAGTATGGAGTGCGGATCCTTTTTGACCTAAATGTCTAGGATGCTTTTTGTAGATTGGGCGATGGCGTCACAGCACAGTGCATCCCTTCATCGCGATGGCGTTGCGATGCCACAACGACACCGCAACTATTTTCGTGTCATTCTTTTGGAAAGAGTTCTGCACGATAGTGTCAACGGGCGCTGCATTGCGTTTGCTTGGTGTTGCTTCTGCCTTTAGCGTCGTGTGCAAGTGCTGCAGTGCTCTATGGCACTGGCCCTCAGATGCATTTTCATAATTTTAGGCCCTTTCCCCTAGTTGATGTCTAGGGGCTCAATTTTAGTCCATTTGAGACCTATCAAATCATGAAATAAACATGTAAAACAACGAAATGAGTCTGAATTTAGTAGAGCAAGATAACACCTTTTAGGTTCTATCAATATTATCTTGAAATACAGAGTCATATATCATCTTTTTGTTGGTCCTGAAGGGATCGAACGCTTCGATCCCGTAGCAAAAGTGATGGAATGACATGTTCTAATATATTTTTAGAAATAAAAACATTCTAAATTATTAAGTAGGTTAACCATATAAGAAACAAATAATCTTCTCCTCCACGAAATCTTCCTTGTTATAACTCTAGCAAGGATCCAACTTGTGAGAGTCTTCTTTGAAAGATGTGAAGGAATTAGGGGGGGAAAGTTTTAAATGAATGTTCCCTCAGTTTTTGAGAGAGCTTATTCTTGTACAGAATAATTGTAGAGTTCTTATCGCATGAGGTTACCCTAAGGCCCTATATAGGACTCAACTAGGCTATCTTAATCTCATTGGGATAAACCTATTTAATTTTAATTATCTATTTTAATATCTTATATTAATATTAAAATTAAAATTATCCATTTTTTATAGCACCCGAAAGGTGATAGTTTCTTTAGCTTAGTTCGGCTCGTTCTAGGATTTTATATGTTTATTTTATGATTTATAGGTATTAAGCAATTAGGAGGTAGATTTGATCATTGGTGCTCCAAATACATCAATCAAGGAAAATGTGAAAACTTATGGAAATGCCCATGGCACAGTGCCATGCAACACTCAACAATAGCGACATTAGGCGAGCTCAGCGTTGAGTGACACAACACTTTTTCTTGAGCGATGGGTTTCAAGGTAGTGCCGTGGTGCTACATGCTAGTTCAAGGGGAAAAAAAAAATCAAAAATAGGGTTTCTAGTATACAACCTTTGTAGATTCCTCCAAATTGTGTTCCATCTCCTCGAATTTCTTCTTCAATCCTCGAAGTAGACAACCACAAAAGCTTTCTCTACTATCCTCTGACTTTAGATTGAGTGGTGGAGCTCAAATTGAGAGAGTTTTTGGATGATATTAGGAGATTTGGAGATAATCAGCTTGACAGAAAATTTTGCCAACAAAATCCGTTTTTGCATGAACCATTTCACTGCAAATCAAGATGATATATATAGAAATATATCATGCAACTAAATTGGATGGGGAAATGACACTCAATTTTGTTAGAGTTAGATAACATGTAGTGGAAGTATCATAGATCCATAAGCATTCAAATTCAACAATTTTGGTAGAAACTAAAGCATGCTCTTCTAAAAAGAGGGTTTTAAGATCATACCTTTAAAGAGCTTTTCAAGAATTTGATTGTACAGCAGCAGTCTTCACCAAAGATCACCGTGAACTACCTCAAGATCTTCCTCACTATCCTCTTGGAGCTTTAAACAGAGTTGTGGGACTTGAGAACAACTTGAAACGATGAAGAACAAGGAGGACTCATAGTAGCTCACTTTGAAGAACACTTTCTTCTCACTGAAATTCTCTCAAAATTTTTGTGTTAGCATGTCTTCAATTCACTCCAATCTTCTTTATTTATTACAGATGAACATGCAAATAAGAGAATTGCATGGCTTGCGGCTCAGAATTAATGAAGAGAAGGATATGGGCTTTGTGTGAGCATGAAGAAGATGATATTGGAAAATCAACATTTTTCATTTTAATGCATGCAAACCGATTTTTCAATTTTCTTTTAAAATCAAAATTTGATTTCAAAAACCATTATGATTTATAAAACTGAAAAATAATTTTCTAAAATTAATTTCATAAATTAATTTTAAATATTAATTAATTTAATATCAAATATTAAATTAATTTTTTCACAATAATCATCTTCATATATTTAAATCATATCTAAATATATATTCTCCTATTCCGTTTAATTTGAACATTTCAAATTAATTTCTCAAGCTACTCTAAAACTTAACCATTTATGAGCTAGTAGGGAGACCTCACGGACCTACAGATCATTGACTCCAACGATTCGAGATTAATCGGCTAAACTCATTAGTTCGATCTAACCTCCATTCGTTAACTAATGGGCACTACAATATAGCCCATAGTTGAACTCCCCTCACTGTAGATATATTATGTCCACTTAATAATCATAATCAGTAAATCGATCCTTCACAGGTTGTTTGTAGTCACAGCTAGATCAAAATTACCGTTTTACCCATGTGAATACATCTTGTTCCTTAAGTTCCTACTGACCCTCTAATGAACAATTTTGATTCATAATCTCTATGAATCAAATCCTTTCTCGATCATGAGAAGGTGGGGCCCCGATTTTTCAAGACCTGGAATCAGTACTTAAGAGAACAACCTATCTACTAACCTTAAGTAAGGTAGGAATGAATTCCATCTAGCAAGGCTATGTCCCCAGCTATTCATCCGGTCTTATCCCCATAATGGTAAGTTTATTGAGTAGTGTTGTTGAACTACTCTCACCGTTTTCAGATCAAAGGATAATCCCAAACAAAAAGAAGTTCATACCTAACTCAGGATTAAGATCAAGTTAACCTAGGTTATATGATAAATGAAATAGTCAGTTTTAACAGTAAACGGTCGTTATAAAGAAAATTGAATATTTTCGTGGTCTAGTCTATATGCAAACTCATTGCATAGGATGCCCCCTCTCACATGTCTCAACATGAAAGATTTGTGGATCACATCGTTTGTAGCACTTTACAACTTCTTGTAACAACTACAGAGTGGGTCACATCCAATAGTGTTACCAGGATGAGATGCCCAATTTCATCTATATACTTATTAGACCATTTAGGCTATATACTGTCAATTTGATCCTGTTTATGTTACTACATAAAGTTACAATATTCAGACTATAGCCAAGGATTGGATTTTCATAATAAGATGCAAAATCAATAAGTCATTATTATTGATAAATAGAACGTTTAACACGAACTGCGAGTTCTAGGACATTCCCAACAAATTTCTCACTTAAGGTGTCAATTAGGTGTAAAAATTAATGGAAAAAGTGGGAAAAACCCACTTTCTCATTAATTTGTCAATTTCCTTTTTAATTCAATTTTAATTTTCAGATAAAACCAAGTTAAATTAAATCAGAAATAATCATGAATTTGGTTATATCAAAATCAATTTTAAAATACTTATTTTAAATAAATAAATATTTAAAAAAACAAATTTAATTAATTAAATAATTTAATTCAGATATTAAATTAATTAAAAAACTAATCCAAACATGAATCCTAATTCATGTAATTTATATTCAAATCTTATTCAAATATTTTCAAATCTCCAAAGTCGTTTAATTTGATAATTAAATGTCAATTATATCAAATATAATAATCCAAACCCTAAACTGAATTTGAACATTTCAAATCCTCTCAACACACTATTCTAAGGTTTAATCCTTTTACGAGAAGACCTAATTCATCTACAGATCACGAGCTCCAACGATTTGATATTAATTGTCTAAATTCTTTAAACCGAATTAATCCCTATTCGTTAGCTAACGAAATATACCACTATAACTCAATAGTTGCACTCTTCTGACGGTAGATATATTTCTATCCACTTGATTTAACCATAATTAGTAAGTCGATCCTTCACAGGTTGTTCATATTTACAACTAAGTCAAAATTACTATTTTACCCCTGTAATACATCTTGCTCCTTAAGTCTCCGTTGATCCTTTAATGAACAATTAATTTATGGTCCTACCAATAAACTAAATCCCTCTCAGCGGGCGTGTCTTCTTTATTCAAGACCAGGAGTCAGTACTTAAGGGAACAACCTATCTGCTGACCCTAAAATGGGTAGGACTGAATTCCATCTTGCAGGACTGTGTCCCCAACTATCTATCTAGTCTTACCCCTAAAATGGGAGGCTTATTGATCGACGATGTTGAACCACTCTCACCTATGCAGATTAAATGATAATCTCGAATAAACAGAAGTTCATAGTTAGCTGAGGATTAAGATCGAATTACTTTAGGTCATCGAATTCAAATAGTCAGCCTTAACAATAAACGGTCATCATAAAGAAAAAGTAACTATTTTGTTGTCCGGTCTTATGCAAACACCTTTTGCATAGGGTGCTCCCACTCACATGTCTCCACATGAACAACTTTGGGATCACATTATTTGTATCAATATACAAAGCGGGCTACATTAATAATGTCCCCAGAATAAGATACCCAACCCTATCCATACATTTATAGATCTTTTTGGCTATATACAAAAACTTGATCCTCTTTTATGTTTCTACATAAAATTTAAGTATTCATGTTACAGCCATGGGTTAGTTGATTATATTTAGGAATAAATGTAATTCAATAACATCTTCATTGAAAGAAGTCTCAATAATATCTTTATTGTGAATAAAATATACTAAATGTTTACAAATTGCAAGTTTTAGGACATTCCCAACACCTCCAACTTTATGTCCTTCATATTTTCTCATTCATAGCACCATTTTACTTGTATTTTTGTAAGCCCTTTCCTTTTTCTTCTCTTGGAACTATTTGAGAGCTTGTAGGTCGAGATTAAAATTGTAAACTCGAGATCAAGTTTGATTTGAATTTTTTGGAAATAAAAAGAAAGCAAACCAACATTGAAAAGGAGAATTATCAAGGATCAATAAATAATTTGGGGGTAACGAACCTAATTGAGCTTGTGTAGGACATTTTTGTGTGAATTAGGTATTTTTGGGACAAAGTCAAAGTTAAAGTCAATGGTTAACAGTCAACGGTCAACGATCAAAGGTCTAAGGTAAAAGTAAACAAAAAGACAACAAAAAGACAAACATTTGGGAAATAAGTGAATTTTGGAGAAGTTTGAGGTTCTAATGGTAAGTTAGAGGTGTAAGGGGCCTATTAAGCTTAAGCTTGAGTTGGAATTGAGCAAGGAAGAGGTGTAAAACTGAAAGAGAAAGAGAGAGAGAGAGAAAAAAAAAAAAAAAGAGATTGATGAAATTTTGGATAAATTTGGAGTTGAGTTCCTCAAATCTTTCCATTGGAGCAGCTAGAGGTGATCAATTATCACCAGGGGACATGGTGAAGCCTAAGCAGGAGCTGGTAGCTGGGAATTGAGGCTGGATTTTGAGTTTGAACTTTTACCGTCTTTTAAAAGGAGAAAATGGGAGGTTAGTTTGTGTACATTCTGAGGGCGTTTTGTGAAGAAAACCCGAGCATAACTAAAGAGGAAGTGAAAGGGAAGTTCGTGGGAAGCTCGAATTGTAGAGACGTGGATGGAGGAGCAATGGAGAAGAAGAAAACAGTAGTGGTCGGATTTAGGCGAAAAACAGAGGATCTCGGGTTTTAAGCAAATTCGTGTAACTAGGGGATAAGTTGAAGCTTCAAACTTAAAAGTAAGAAAGAAGAAACTTCTAAGGTGCCTCGAATGTTTTATTGAGGTTAATTAGCTGAAAATCGATCAATTTAAGTCTGAAAGGCTTGCCGAAAAAAGAGGGGCCGATTTTGGGGTGCTGGAGGTTGAAAATGAAGTTTGTCATCTTTGTCCGTCATTAAAAGCAGAAAATTCAATTTTAGGATAAATTAAAGATCCTTAAGCTTATGGTTCAATTGGTATTATTAAGACTCTTTAACCCTAAAATTAGGGTAATTTGGGATCTTAAGTTAATTTTTGAATCAATTAAAGAATTATTTGTTAAGTAAATCCTAAAATTGGACCAAATTAGGGCTAGTGGAAAACTAGAGGAATTAGTTATTCTTGGAGGGTATTCATGGGATATTTTAATTAATTTGAAATATTGAGCTAATTTTATGAAAATTAAAGGATCTAAGTATAAAGCAAACCCTAAGCTTGGAATGAAATTAGGGTTTAGAGAAAAAATAAGTGTAATTGGCTATTCTTAGAAGATAATTACGGAATAATTGGATAGTGGCTATTTGGGGGATAACTAGAGGAATGATCAATTAGATTTTAGGATACTCAAGAATCCGAGGAACGAAAAATCGGGGGAAGAAGCTAATTGACTATGAGTGACCTTTCTTAAAAGAAAAATCCTATTTTAATAATGTTTAAAGATATTTGATGGAATAAACTATGTTTATGAACTATTAAAGGTTGTTTCAATGTCTATATTGATAAATATGTTTATATTATCATGTGTTGAGTTATGAATTTAAATACAAACTCTTGTTTGATTATTTATGCGATAATCTAGAAAAGGGATGGTTTGAGAAAGACATTTTCAAACTATTGGATATAGTATACGAGACAAGTTACTTGAGCTCTACGTGCATGTACAAATAGCTATTATGCATTGAGTTGGTCTGCATAGCAAGATTGAGTGTGTTGAGTTGGTCCACCTCAGTGTCTGGATGTGTTGAGTTGGTCCACCCCAGGGATGTTTGGGTACAGGTTTGATGATTGATTTATCATGCATTATCATGCGTTGTATTAAGTTTCACCCGATTCTTTGTTATAAAATGTTTATCATGCATCTGGATGAGTTTATATTAATAAAACATGCGTTAAAATGTATTTCTTTAATTCATACCTTTGGAAAGAGTTTCTGATTATGTTTTAAAGTACAAGCTATTATAAGATTTCAAATATGTTTTGAAACAAAAAGCCTGTTTCATAAAAATGTCACTCACTGGACTTTCCAGTTTATATTTTCCAATGTTTTGTCCCCCCCACCAGGTGATGAAGCAGTTTCGGTTGCCACTCAAGGTTGAGTCTTTCATTGCTACAAGCTTGATTTCATACTTAGTGTCAGTGTCTTAGGTTCCAATTGGTCTACAATAAGTTTTGGGACTTGTAAAATAAATTGTATGAACATTAAGTTTGGTTGTAATAAAATAAAAATTTTAGTTAAGTTGTTACTCAGTTATAGAAGTTGTTGGGTAAACAGGTCAAGATGGATAGTAAGTATCACAAAAAGGTGGTATTTACTGTGTTTAAACCTCCCCTTAAGAAAAATAGGAAATTCTGGGAGGGAGTATGATAATCTTTTGTTTCTCATCTTTTGATATCATTTTAGCACACAATAAGTGGCTAAGGTAAGTACTTTCTAACTTAGGATAGGATTGAAACTCATTCTATTTTGTTGTGAGACTTGAATATTTAGTTTTTGAATATAATGTTTGCTAATATTTCTCTGTTCTTGAATGAAGTTCAAATTTCTATGCATTAAATTTATGGTTTTTGACTCATTCTCATTTACTCCTTCATTGTTAGAGAGAAGGAATGCAGGGTTTTTAATCTCAAAAGGGGCAAGGGTTAAGGCAATCTTGGGTGTGCATTTTAGGTTGTTTAGAACAATCCTTTTACAAACATATTGCATGATTAACCTATTAAAAAAATGATTCAATTAGTAACTTTAGGCCAGCCGAAAATTTTAATCGAGTTAGCTAGATTATCTTTTTTAATGCAGGTGTTTAATTAATGTAAACACCTTTGAACCCTACTAATTAAGCATCTAGATTAATTAAGGAATTAATTAATACATTATGGTGTATTGCTCGGGTCTTCTTGAGTATATGGGCTAAGGTTTAAATTAGCAAACATTGCATGATTTTAGAGTTTTGTGATTGACCAAGGGAATGGTTACTTCCAAATTCTCTAACCTAGAATTTTATTGAAATTGAGTTCCCATTTTTAATTATGCTTTTACATTCATGCTATTTAAATTTCCTTGTCCCCCTCTCCCCTTTTGCAAAATTTCGAATTCATAAATTAGCTAAAATATCTCAAGATTTCCTTTGGAGATGATCGTTCTCGCTAGTGTACAAGCTCATGAGAGTGGTTAAAAATTTATTGTTTTTGGGTCCTAGCAGGCCTTGAACAATCTTGAACAATTTTACTATCTCATATTAAAATGACTAGATATTTGAATCATATTCAAATATATTAATTCTCTCATTATCTCTTTACTTTGCATCTCTTCAAATTAAATAAATTATATTCAATTAAATCAATTCTCCCATTAACTTTTTTATTTGAATTTCGTTCAAATTAAATAATTAATTGTTTGGAAAATATTTGAATAAATCATGTCTCCCATTATCCCTTTAATTCGAATCTCATTCAAATTAAATAATTAATTATCTGAATCATATTAAAATAAATCAATTCTTCAATTATCTCTCTCATTTAAATCTCATTCAAATTAAATAATTAATAATCTTAATCATATTTACATACATTTTTTCATATTATATAGTTGTAATTTGAATCTCATTCAAATAAACTTTATAATAATGTATCTTAGTACATCAACAATTGTATTAATTGTATATAATGCAATGAATATATTTTCCTTCATAAATTTGAAATTTTCAAATTTTATTTCAATATATTTGATCCTCGTTGGTTCGTGGTGAGCTAGTAAGGAGACCTTATAGACCTATTTCAAGGTTCAATGATCGAAGATTAATTGACTAAACTTTTTAATCAATTGACCTTCATTCATTAACAATATAACATATCACTATAGACCTATGGTTGCACTCTTATGCACTGTAAGACAAGTTGCGCTCATGGATAAAATTATTACAAGGAAATCGATCCTTTACAAGTTGTTAGTAAATACGGTTGGGTCAAAAGTCTATTTTACCTCTATAATTACCTCTATTACCTTAAGTACATCTAATCGTCCAATGAAATAATTGTTTATGGTCCAACCACAAACTAAGTCTCTCTCGGGCCATTGAGAAAATAACACCCATTGTTCAAGTCCCACAGTCAGCACTTAAGGAAACTACTCATCTACTTACTCTATTGGGAAGGAGTGAATTCTATCATGTAAAGTTATGTTCCTTGCTCCCTATTTGGTCAAATTCCCAAAATGATAGGCATCTTGAGTGGTGACTTGAGCCACTCTCAACCATGCAAATCAATAGACAATCCTTCATATCCATAATCAATTATATATTGATCACATTAATATATGGTTTCTTCAAATTAATTTGAACAATTCAAATCATCCCTCCTAAAAATACTCTAATGAGCTAACAAAAGGACCTGGTGGAAGAGATTAATTGGCTAAACTCGTCAATCAATATTCATTAATTATGAGTACACTCCACTAAATACCCACATCTGGACTCTTCCCACAAGAGATATATTTTTGTCTCCATGGATATAGACCAATAACAACAAGTTAGTCATTCATAAGTGTTTGTAACTCCAATTGAGTCAAATTACCATTTTACCCTTGTGTTACCTCTGACTCTTTAAGTACTAGTTCTCCTCTAATGAACAACCTATTTATGGTCCAGCCAATAAATAGAAACCCCTCTCGAGTCAATGAGAGGATAGGGTCCTTTGGTCAAGTCTTGAAGACACCACTTAAGGGAACACTTATCTACTTATCCTTAAGTTAAGAAAGAGTGAATTTAATCTTGTATTATTATGTTCCCAACTCCCCTCTCGGTCTTGTCCTCAAAATGGTGGCGTATTGGGTCAGGGAACTGGCCACCCTCACCCATACAAATCAAAGGAATATGCCTCGTGAATAGGAGTTAATAATATACCAAGGATTAAGACTAAGTTGCCGAGGTCATTCTATTGAAATAAGACCTAACTAGTTAACGTTGTTACATCTAGTGATTACTATTTCACAGTCTAGTCTTATGCAAACTCATTGCATAGGATATCCCATTTGCATGTTAACTACACGAATGTGTTGGATCATTGCGTTTGTATCAAATACAAAGTGGGTCGTATCCATAGTGTTACCAGGATAAGGTACCCAGTCTTATCCTTATACTATAGACCCTTCAAGCTGTACCTCGAACATGGATCTCGGTATGTCTCCACATACAGTTCAAGACTCATAAGGTAGCCTTAGATATTAGTTTATTCGATTAGGGTTATTAAGACAAAAATAGACAAACAGCACAAAGAATAACATTTATTGAATTAACAGCTATAACTTTTTATCGATGACAATCAATTAATAACATTTACTATCTATGAGTTATAGGACATAAAACCCAAAAAACTCCCACTTGAACTAAAATTCTAGTCAGTGGGTTGTACATAATATCTGAATCCAAAATGCGGGATAATACTAAATAAATACAATAAACTAGGGCATTTATATACCCATTACACATCTCTCACTTGCCCTAGATTATATAGTGTACACATCTCGTAGACCTAGATTCTCTAGATGACCCTTAAATACTTTAGCCAAGAGAGCCTTCATAAATGGATCAGTAATGTTGTGCTCTTAGGAAATCTTTGTGACGATGGCCTCTCTTTTTTGTGCAATCTCCCATATCAGATGATACGTCCTCTCAATATGTTTTCCTCGTTTTTGACTGCGAGCTTATATAGAGTTGGCTACTGTTGTACTATTGTTATAGTATAAGGTGATAGGAAAGTCCATATTTGAAACCACTTCCAAATTGCTTAGGAACTTCCTTAGCCAAACTTGTTCCTTTGTTGCTTCACAAGTAGCTACATACTCAGCTTCCATAGTAGAATATGCAATACATCCTTGCTTGATGCTAAGCTACACTATAGCTCCCCTGTTTAAGGTAAACACTGATCTTGACATGGATTTCCTAAAATCCGTGTTAGTTTGGAAATCAGAGTCAGTGTATCCTATATAGATCAAATCTTTAGCTCCATACACCAGCTTATAGTCCCTCGTTCTCCTAAGATACTTGAGGATGTTCTTAACCACAGTCTAGTGGTCTAACCCTAGATTAAACTGGTACATACTAACTATTCCCATTGTATAATAAATCTCTGGCCTAGTGCAGAGCATAACATATCGAGTCAACATTTTTTCGCTATAAGTTTCTTGAGATAGAGCCAACGTTCTATTTTTGTGATCCGTAATGATTTGGATCCTAAGTACATATTGCACCTCTCCCAAATCTTTCATTTGGAATTGGGCTGCCAGCCTTCCTTAATGTAAGTTAGGTACCCTATATCATTCCCAATGAGTAGGATAGAGTCCACATAAAGTACTAGAAAAGCTACTTTATCGTTGATGATTTTCTTGTAGATACAAAGTTTATCTATATTTTTATCAAAACCAAAAGATTTGATCATTGTATCAAATCTAATGTTCTAAGATCTTGATGCCTGTTTCATCCCCTAAATGGATCGATTTAGTTTGTAAAATTTTTACTCCTGACCTCGGGCTATAAACCCCTCCGACTAAGACATAAAGATATTCTCTTCAAGATTGTGATTCAGAAAAGTAGTCTTGACATCCATTTGCCATATCTCATAGTCATATGTGGCTATGACAACAGAATTCTTATAGACTTAAGTATAACAATAGGGGAAAAAGTTTCCTCATAGTCAATCCTTTCCTTCTGGGTATAACACTTTTCTATAAGTCTAGCTTTAAAGGTTTGTACCTTTCTAGCTACATCTCTCTTTCTTTTATAGATCCATTTTTACCATATGAGTTTTACCCTTTCAGGTGGATCTACGAGATCCCATACTGAATTGAGTACATAGACTCTATTTTCAGGTCCATGGCTTTGACCCATTGGTCCTTGTCTACGTCATTCATTGCATATTTAGGACAATGGATCCTCAACACCATCATCTAGTATGAAAACCTAAGTTTCAGTTAAACCGAAGTAACAGTTAGGTTGTATCACAACCCTCCCATTGTGTTGAGGCACTGTCAACGATTGAGAAGGACGAAACTGACCTGAAGTGCTATCTTCTTCATTAATTCTTGATGAAGGTCCAACTACATCAACAACCCTTTTTGATTCTTCAGTAGCTTCACTTAATACTATTTTGCTTCGTGGTTAATGATCTCTCATGTGATCTTTCTAAAAAAATGTAGCGTTTTTCAATACAAACACATTAATGGGTCTAAGAAATTGATCCTTACGGGATACAACGACTCTAATTTCCAAAATGACAAGGATTCAAGGAAATCCATGTCAGAACCAGTGTTTACTCTGAATGTGGAGTTGTAGTATAGCGTAGCATCAAACAATGATGCATTGGAGACTCCACTATAGAGGCAGAATATGTAGTTGCTTGTAAAGTAGCAAAGGAAGCAGTTTGGCTCAGGATGTTCCTGAACGATTTGGAAGTGGTTCCAAATATGAAATTGCACATCACCTTATATTGTGACAACAGTGTGGTGGTAGCCAACTCTAAAAAACCTCGTAGTCATAAACGAGGAAAACATATTGAAAGGAAGTATCACCTGATACAGGAGATTGTGCAACGAGGAAATGTGATTGTCACAAAGATCACTTTGGAGCACAACATTGTTGATCATTTACAAAAGCTTTCTCGGCTAAAGTGTTTGAGAGTCATCTAGAGAATTTAAGTCTGCGAGACATGTACATTATATAATTTGGGGCAAGTGGGAGATGTGTAATGGATATAAGAATGCCCTAGTTTATTGTATTTATTTACCACTCACATTGCTTTGGATAGTGTATTATGTACATCCCACTAACTAGAGTTTTATTTCAAGTGGGAGTTTATTGGGTTTTATGCCTTAAAACTCGTTGATAATAATTGACCATCATCAATAAAGAGTTATCAATGTTATTTCAAAGAATGTTATTGATTGTGTTGTATTCTATTTTGTCTTAATAACCCTAAATCCAATAAACGAACATCCTAGGTTGTCTTATGAGTCTTGAATAGTATGTGGAGACATACAAGGATCAATGTTCATGATACAACCTAAAGGATCTACAGTATAGGGATAAGAATGAGTACCTTATCCTGGTAACACTATAGATACGTCCCATTTTGTATTTGATACAAACGCAACGATCCAACGCATTAGTGTAGGTGACGTGCGAATCGTGTTATCCTATGCAATGAGTTTGCATAAGACTGGATCGTGAAGTAGTAACAATAGATGTAACACCGTTGACTAGTTAGGCTTCTATTTCACTAGGATTACCTAGGCAACTTAGTCTTAGTCCTGAGTATATACTCCTGTTCATAAGGGATTGTCCTTTGATTTGTATGGGTGAGAGTGGCCAATTAGCCAACTCAATAAGTCAACCATTTTAGGGACAAGACTGAGTAGGGAGCTGTGAACATAATATTACAAGATTGAATTCACTTCTTCTCGACTTTAGGATAAGTAGATGAGTGTTCCCCTAAGTAGTATCCCTGATGTTGGATTTTATGTCCTAAAACTCGTAGTTTGTAATATCATATTCTTGTTCAATAAAGCTGTTATTGAAAATGTTTAGTAAATTTAAATTCTATATTCATGAATCCAATAAACTAAGGATCCGAGGCTATTAAGTTTAAGTTTTAACTTTATGTAGTGACATAAATGTGGATCAAGTTCAAATATATATAGCGAAAATGGTCTATAGTATATGAATAAGGTTGGACGCCTTATTCTAGGGACACTATGGATGCGACCCATTTTGTAGTTAGTACAAACGATGTGATCCTAAACCGTTCATATGGAGACATGAAAATGGGGGCATCCTATGTAAAGAGTTTACATAAGACTGAACCATTAAATAGTCACTTTTACGTTCTAAATGTCGTTTAATATATAAAACTGACTATTTCATTAATTGATGACCTAGGTAACTTAATCTTAATCCTGAGCTAACTATGAACTCTTGTTCATTCGGAATTATCCTTAGATCTGCATAGGTGAGGGCAGCTCATTATCGCTGACCCAATAAGCCTCCCATTTCAAGGGTAAGATCAGGTGGATAGCTGGGAACATAAAGTACAAGATGGAATTTACTTCTACCCGTTATAGGGATAGTAGATAGGTTGTTCCCTTTAGTACTGAATCCAGGTCTTGAACAAGGGGCCCCAACCTCTCATTGGCCCGAGAGGGGTTCGGTTTATAGGTTGGACCTTAAACCAATTGTTCATTAGAGGATTAGTGGAACTTAAGGAATAAGATGTAGTCTTGGACGTTAAACGGTTTTTATGAACCAGCTGAGATTACGAACAACCTGTGAAGGATTAACTTACTATCATGGTTATATCAAATGGACATAAATATATCTATAGTGAAGGGAATGCAACTACGGACTAGTAGAATGACTCGTAGTTAACGAATGTTGGTTAGCTCCATCTAAAGAGTTTAGCCAGCTAATCTCGGATCGTTGGAGCTCATGATCTATAGGTCCATTAGGTTCCCCTACTAGCTCATATGGAATAAACTTAGAACAGCATGAATAATATCCGAATTGTTTGAATTAGGTGAAGAGAGAGAAACCGACAAGCATATGTGATATAGTGGTCAGTTTTTTAGTTTAGAGTACAACTTTATATTTAAATGTGATTTAAATATAAAAATATGAATATGTTCATATTCGGAAGCTCGAAAATAATAGAAATGGTCAAAGATGTAAAAAGTCAAAGAGTTGACTTTTGATTTTGAAAGTCAAACTTTGACCGACCTTATATTCAAATGTGATTTGAATTTCGAGAAAATGAATGCGAATTCGTGCTCGAGAGGTCAAAATTAGTCAACACAGAAAAAATCATAAAAAGTCAAAATGTTGACTTTTTTGGTCAAGTTTGACTTTGACCAAATGACTATTTTGCCCTTTAACTAAAGTTAGTGGGAAAATCCAAACTTTTGTTGGATAATTCTACTAACAAAATAGTGGGCTAGGTGTTGGCTTATAGTGGAGACATTAAGCCCATTAAGTTAATGGATTCTAGGTGTTGAGATTTTATGAAAATATTTCATGCAATTTTGCATGACCCTTTTCTATAAATATGGGCTTGTGTTTTTGGATTAAAAACTTTTGGAAATTTGCAAAATTAGTTTTTAAAATTGGGCTGAAAAAAAACCAAACCCAACCCAATTTCACTATAATATTTCCATCTTTTTTTTCTCTCTCTCGAGTTCTTCATCCATCGGGTCCCACAACCTGGTTCTGAGTCCAGAGAATAGTAGGTCAGCTCTAGTGGTGATCCGTTCGTGTTCGGGTGAAGATAGACGAGTTTCGGGAGCTTCAAAGGTATTATTTCAAACTATCCCTAATTAATTCTTTTAGGGTTGCATGTTTATTTTGGGCTATTAGAGTAGAATTGGTTCTCATTTCCGCTGCGCATGCCGAATTTTCCATCATGTGGTATCAGAACGTGTTATAATTTTACTCAATTGCATGTGGTGGGTATCAATTTATTAGATAAATTTGAGATTGGAAACTAAAATGGTTTTAGGTTTTGGCAATTAAATTAAGTTTTTTTGTAGTATTAATTTATAATTGCTCACATGTTTATGAGCATTAATGTGTGAAAAAGGATCTGTAAATTTGCTAGAGTCATTAGAGTTGAAATTAGGTTGTAATTGCTTGGTTTTGGGAAATAGGACGGCTTCAAAAGGGAGAAAAAATTCTCACAGACCCGGTTTGATGCTCTCAGACCCGACTCGCATGCGCTTGTCCAGACCCGAGACCTGCTCAGATCCGACCCGGATGGCCACTGCCAACTGTCAACCAGCATCCAGCCCGTTCCGCGACCCGACTGGTTTCTCAGCCCGCCCGTTCGACTCGGTTCGAAGCTGTCTCGCACGACCTGCTCGCCTGCCCGCTCCGTCGACCCGACCTGCGCCCGTGGCTTCGTTGACCGTCCATGCATTAGTTGACCAGCCGGTCCAGATGGTCTGGACCGGTTCAGCCTAATTTTTGGGAGTGTTTGGGCCAGTTCGAGTGTTGAAGCTGGTTCGAGAGCGGTTTTTTGTACTACACCAAATTATTATTATAATAATTTAGTTGTTAGCTTAATTTAAGAGCCAAAACCAATCCATTTTAGGGTGTTTAATTAATTATGCATGTTGATGTATGTTTTAATTAAATTTTGAATCTTGTTGTGGATATAGTATGCCATATAGATTTAAAATCCCACTATAGGCAAACATGTACATGCATTTGATATATGTTATAAATGTTATAATGTATATAGTATGCATTTAGAGGATTGTACCCACAATTAATGAATACTGACTAATTTGGTTAATGAGTTTAGCCAATTAATCTTATTTCATTGAAGCTTCTGACCTATAGGTCCATAAGGTCCCCTTGTTGGCTCGCTAAAGGATAGTAATAGGGAATGATTTGAATAGTTCATGTTAATTGAGAAAATTGTATATTAATGTGATTAATATATAATTAGTTATAGATGTGATCTATAATTCACATTATGTGAGAGAGATGTATTTGAATGAGATTCAAATAGCATATTTATGGGAATTAGATTCCTAAAGAGTTATATACATATAAATATATAATATTTTTATGTTAGTTAACTCTATATTAAATATGATTTAATATAGTTACCTAATTGATTAACTAATCGTTAATTAATTGTTTATGAAATTTTTAGAGAAATTGATTCATATAAACATGTGATGTTTATATTTATTAATTAACTATGTATATATATTAAATTATATTTAATATATATGATTATTTAATTTCTGTGCTAATTAATTAAATAAAAGTTATTAATTTACTACAAGGGTAGAAAAGGAAAGACTTGAAGAACAGGTTAACCATTCTCCATATAAATTCCTAGTTGTGGCCTTTTTTAGAGTAAGTTTTCATTTGGTGAGATTTTAACCTAGCCAACAAAAGGAAAACCTCTCTTCACTCTCTCAAAGACTTTTCTTTGTCTCTTCCTCTTCCAATCGTTGGATACCATTTATCCAATTATTGGAATTCCTAAGAGAATAACAAAGTTATTCTTGTGGTCGTGTTGAAGATCAATGGAGGAGACATTTGCTTGAAAAGCTAGAAGAAGGATTGAGAGACCCAAGAGTCAACAAAGGTAAGAACGATTCTTTCCTTATGTTTCGGCTTCATTAAAACATGCTTTTATGATGTTTAACCCATTTATGCTTTGTTTATCATGTTGATTTATTTCTCATAAAATGTAAAAAAACGAATGCAAGACGGTCCACACGCTTTCGCTTTGGATTCGATTCGCAACCAAGGGTAGAAAGAGCTACCTTTACTATGATTAGTTTGAACACTCACGAGAAAAGAGTGATTATAGTTCCCTATACTATGGTGTGAAAACTAATGCCCCTACATAAAATAAATGCAAGCTTAGGGCCCTAGAGTTTAATTTCAGGCACCTCGGTTGACATACTACTGCTTAGATTTTTTTTGGCATTTAATGGTTAGTGCATGAGCCAGTGTAGGAGGAAATCAAATTGAGAGCTATTTAAAATCATTCCAATCTTTTAGGACTTAATTAGAAGGGCTTTGAACTCACTATTGCATGAATACGTTTAGAAATTTTAAATTGTGCTTCAATGACTAATTATAAAGTTATTTTATTGTTGAGTGCAAGTTAACTTCTAGGGGATTATTGAGACTTGACTGATGAATCATGCATGTGAGTGAGCATATTATTGTGTGATTATGTGTTTTATTCTACCTTGCTCGAGGACGATCAAGAATTAAGTTGGGGGTATTTGATAGCATTAAAAATGTTATATATTGTTCTACTTAATTCGAGATTGTTCTTGGATTTTATATGTTTGTTTGATGAATTTATAGGTCTTGAGCATTTCAGAGGTATAACAGAGCATTAGTAATGAAATAGAATTAAAACGGACGAAAACGGAGCTTAATTGCATGAACTGGGAAAGAGAAGGCCAAAATGACCAAAAAGTCCCTGGAAGCGCAATGCACAGCTCAGCGGTGCTAGTGCCTGGTGCTTTTTCCAGAAGCACCAAATTTAATGCAGCGTCATAACATTGCCCTGTGGTGCCACAGTGCTTCAAAGTTCCTACACGCGAGAGTTTTCATCAGCATCGTGACGTTGTCTCGGGTTATAAAATGAAAAATTTTCCGCCTAGGGTTGAAAGCTCTCGAATTCTAGCCAAACTCCACACGATTTCTCTCTATTTTCTCCATCTTCTTTGTCTATTCATGTACCTAATTAATTCCTAGATGTCCATCATGACAATTATAGGTTAAGGTAAATTGTTCTAGCTTGGGTTTTAGAATTTTTCTCTAGTTTCATGTACTTGTGAGCTTTCGAACCAAATATTGATGTATTTGCTTGATTCAATTTTGTTCTATAAGATTATGATTATATTATCAGATGCTTGTGGATTTTATGATTGTTGTTTTTTTTTATTAACATTTGATACATGATATATAATCGTATGTTGATCACTAAGAAGCGATAGATTAGGTTAGCTTGCGAATCTTATTGTTCTAACCAATCTAGAATTGAATTGAATGAATATTTAATCATGGTTTTTCCTGTTGAATATTCCACCTAACTTTTCCTTAGATCTTAATGCAACTAAGACAAACTTGGATTTGCATGTTTTTCATCAATTTAATTTGGACTAGTTAGTTGATTAGGATGAACTAATTGCCTTTTTCAATTAATTTGGTTAGGTGTGAGTAAACACTTAATTCAAGTAATGAGAAATCGATGATCGAGTACAATAAAGAAACTCCATAATACCCAAGATAGGCTTTCTTCAAATTTTTGTCTCAACTTTACTTGCTTTAATTTTATGCAATTTAATTTTTCTTACTACCAATCAATTTCAAACCTCCCCCCTCCCCCTCGCTGCCTGGTTACTTCAGGTTATAAACTACTCGATAGAGAAATTCAAAGATTCCCTGTGTTTGACCCATTGCTACCACTACTAAATATTTAGTGGAAATGCTTTAAATTATTTAGTCTGGATTTAGGCGACAAAATCTGCACGACCAATAGCACTTCCACTAACAAGCTTGACCAAAGAGAATGCCAAGTTTGAATGGACTGATAAATGTGAGCAAAGTTTTCAGAAGTTGAAAAGAAGACTCGTGACAGCGCCAGTGTTAACTCTTCCAATTTTAGGGAAAGAGTTTGAGATTTATTGTGACGTTTCACATCAAGGTCTGGGTGGTGCACTTATGCAAGAAAGAAAAGTGGTTGCTTATGCTTCAAGACAGTTGAAGAAGCATGAATGCAACTATCCAACTCATGAATTGAAGTTAGCAGTTGTGGTTCTAGCTTTCAAGATTTAGAGATAGTACCTATTTGGTGAGAAGTGTCACATTTACACTTATCACAAGAACTTGAAGTATATCTTTGATTGGAAGGAGTTGAATCTAAGATAGAATAGATAGTTAGAGTTGATTAAAGATTATAACTGTACAATAGAGTATCATCCAAGGAAAGCGAATGTGGTAGTTGATGCATTGAGTAGGAAGTTTAAGCAACCTAAGGCTTCATTTAATGCCATTAGTTCATCATTGTTAGAGGAGTTGAAGAGTTCCAATGCAGTTCTCTCTGTGGGTGCAATGAGAGTTTACTTGCTCACTTCCAGGTAAGACCTACCTTGGTAAATGACATTATCAAGGTAGTCAGGAGATCCTATACTAAGGAATTTGGTAGAAGAGGTGGACCTAAAGTAGGGAACAGACTGTGCTAATGCGTGATGGAGCCTCAATAAAGTATGACAGATTATGTGTCCCTAATGACACAACTTTGAAGAATGCGATCTTGGAGGAAGTTCATAATTCTGCTTATACTATGCATCTATGAGTACCAAGATGTAGAAGACCTTAAAGATGCATTATTGGTGGTCAGGAATGAAACGTGAGATAGCTGAATATGTGACTAAGTGTTTAATTTGTCAACAAGTAAACAATATAAATTTTTAGAATTTGATTATTAATTCAAATGTGTTTTATTTGAGACAAGTAAAAAATCATAATCAAGAAAATTGAGACAAATATAAAGTTCAAAACCAAAAAATCTAAAAAGGAAATTGTTAAATGTATACAACAACGTTAATTTTTACTGGTTACATTGAAATATAATTTTTCTCCAACAACCCGTCGCAATGTAATGAGAGCTAAATGGTAAGTATTTTTTAATGGAAAAATGTTAGTATTATCATTTCCCCTTTCACGAGGATAAACAACTTTCAACCAAAGTATTAAATATTCTTCCAAATTTCGATATTTTCATCAATATTTTTACGTTTCTATAAGTTTGACATCGACATGAAAGATGAATCTATATTCCCATTATATCGTAAAAAAATCCATCAAATTTAAAACATAAGCATCAAAATGTCATTAAAATAAATATAATATAAACAATAGATATGTTGACTTGTTTGAAAATCCTAAAATGTTTTTATTTTTTGATATTTTTGTTATTATAACTTTTCTAGTACACATCAAAATTTGATATTTTCAATATTTTTTGTAAAGTTAAGACTTCGATATTTTCATTAATATCGACATTTTAAACCTTACTTTCAACTTTATTAATCCAAAAAGAAATAAAATAATAACATATATTTAAAAAATACACTTCTTCTAGAAATAGTTATTCATAATATTATAATTTGTTTTTTATAAATATAATTATTACCCCAAACAATTGACTTTTTTTGTAGACTACTCCTATGAAGAGACCAAGATTCACTACAAGAATTTCGAGCTTTAATGTCAGTTTTAAACCGACATTAAAAGGTTTTAATGTTGGTTGACAACCGACATTAAAGATAGTGTTATTAAAGCTCTTTAGTGTCGGTTGTCTTTAATGTCAGTTTTCAACCGACATTAAAGGGATTTAATAACATTGTCTTTATGTCGGTTGCAACCAACATTAAAGTACTTTAATGTCGGTTGCAACTGAAGCCCAAGAATCAATTGAAGCCCTTTAAACCGACATTGAAGCCCAAAATCTATGTCCGTTTTATCAATTATTGTCCATTTTTTTTAAATTCCATCGTCGAATCCATTTTTTTGGTCAAAAAGTTAAAAACAACATTCTATGTCTCATGTTGGGTCAGGAAATGTCCATCACTATATTTTATTAAAAAAGTATAAAAAAATTTGCATGGAAAACCATTAATATTTGTCTTCCACTTATGAATTTATCCACAAACAAGAATTAATATTTCCAGTCCATTACATATACTCATCAAATATGAAATAAACACACTAATCACCAACATTTGTATATCAATAAAAGACTTCCATAGAATATTTACACCAAGCCATCATTTCTCTCATTCACAAATATCAATTAATACTAATTCCATGAATACTTAACACCAAATACCCCATAAACACAAAATTATTATACATAAATCTTCCAATAAACAGATCATGGCTAGATAAATTTGCATTCATTCTAAGCTAGCATTTACATTTTATTGAGACAAAAAAACAAGAATTACATCCTTACACAAATCGGCCAACAAAGCTTGCCCATTATGTTTGAATTACGTCAATCTCTCCTTGAGTATATGCATTTTTTGTATTGAACTATAAAGATGAAAAAAAAAAAGATAAATTCAACACAAGTTTACATCCATTTATTAAATTAAAGCTAGTATATAAAAAATAAATAATTTACGCATGAGGCTAGTAATGGGAGTAGTAGGATTATGCACTATTTCGTGTATATACTTTTGCACATAGTACCCACATCCTACACAATCTAATTGACGGGGACACTGCATATAAAGAAGTTGAAAACAATTATTCTTATTTCGAATGAACATAAATTGTTAAAAAATGAATGCAAATTTACCTTTACAGGTTTCCATTTTGGAGAAGACTGATGGTGTTGGAGATCGTGCTTGGCTTGCCATGTTTTCAATCCACTAAATAGTTTGAAAATATTCGTTAAACATAAATACTTCAATTAAGAGTTAAGAAAGTTCAATTACAATTACATATTTATAACTCCATGAAACTTCTCTTGAACCTTATTTTTTATATATGAAATTCCCAACTTTTTATATATGTATATATAATTAATTAGCCCATTAAGTATTGTCATTTTTGTTTTTATCTTATATTTATTCATGTACCTTATGTTTTCTTATTCTCCAAATTATGTAAAAGCCAAGCGAATAAGTATTATTTATCAATTAATATTATTCTTCTTGTTTACGCCACTTCCTGTACCGTTGCCATTTCTTTCTATAAACCAAATGAATCCCCTTTCAAATATGAAAAATAAAGCAAAATGGCACAACTTCATCTTCTTCTCAAGTTTTTATTTTATTTAATTGTGTCTTTGATGATCCTATAAATATCATTAATAAGCTCTCCACTACACAACACCATTATATTCCATTTTCTTCACCACCTTTTCTCTCATACATAACCAAAAACATTTCAAATAACTCCTAAATAACATTTGAACCACACCAATCAATAATCAACAAATTTCAAGACTACCAACCAAGTATATATTCTTCAACTAATTTAATTCCAACATTTCAAAATTTCAATAACCTTAATCACTAAAATAAAAATAAAATGAATTAAATAACTTTAAATTACTAAATTAAAAATTCATATGAAAATAAAATTATACCTTTCCAAACAAACAACTTAAACAACAAACAAACTTGAAGAAATCTGAATCGAAGCTTGAAGATTGGAACGTCGACAAGCACTAGACCTTTGCGAACAGAGTTGAGATGGTAGATCTGATAAACGACGAGCTGACCACAACGCTGGCGACCCACCTCTACAACCGGAACCACCGAAAGCCCACGCGCCGACGAAAAATCGAAAGCCCATCGATCTGACAAACTGAAACCCAATGAAAGCAAACACGCCGATGAAGAACACTACGAGAAAGCCCACTGACCCACCAGACAACCCACGTGCCAACAAAGAACACTCCGAGAAAGCCCACGTGCCGACAGAAACCAACCGAAAATGATTGGAGAACACTGACAACCATGACCCACCACCAGAAGAAGCCCACGACGACGGAAATCTAAGGAAAACCGGTGACAAAAACGCAAAGGAACACCCACGCGCTGACAAAAACCAACTGAAAATCCACGAACATCGGTGACAATAACCCATGAACTGATGTGCACGACCAAGCTGAGAGCACCGGTGACGACAACCCACAAACTGAAGGCAACCAACCAGCGGAGAGAGGAGAGGATTATGTTTGGTAAAGTGAAGAGAGCATTGGTGGAGAGGGTTATGTTTGGTAAAGTGAAGTGAAAGGAGCTGAGAGAAGAGGAAATGGATTTTTAATAAAGTTAAAAAAAAATGAGAGGCCTTTAATGTCGGTTTTAAATCGACATTGTAAGCCATCTTTAATATCGGTTTAAAACCGATATTAAATATCCATTTTTTCTTAAACCGACATTATACATCCGAGAGCACTATTTTCAACTGACATTGAAGTCCAAAATTGTTGTAGTACTGATTCGAACTTGCAAGGTTTGTTAAACGAGATTAGCAATACTTTAATTAGGTAAAACGTATAACATGAAATTGATAATTTAGAGGGTATTTGACATTTTGAAAATTAAACGTTTCTAAAAGACACAAAATTAAAAGTCCATAAATTAAATTAAAAAATTTCAACTCATTTTAATATTTTTTCAAAGTCTTTTGAACAAAATTTTTAGATCTACGACTAGCATAAACCTATAGAGAGAGAAAAAAAAAGGTTGGAAAAGTTGGAGTTGTCCAAGTAAACAATGTGGTTGGGCAATAACTACAAGTAATGTTTGAGTTTGACTGGCATCGATGAAACAGGCTACATCAAATATAAATATATGTCAAAGGCTAAGGCTATGGCCCTAAAATTGGCATTAAAATGCCCATATGAATAGTATGCTTTGGGATGTCTTGTTGGAACATTCATATATTTTCTTTCTTTTCTTCATTTTACTGATTTTTTTTCTTTGAATTCTTAGGAAATTTGCAAGAACAATTAATTATCTTGTTATTAAAATTGTAAGACAGATAAATTTACAACCATGTCATATGAGCTCTCTCTCTCTCTCTCTTTTTTTTTTTTTTTTAATAAGATATTAAGATTTGTATAGGTTAAATTATTCATAGCTCAACATTGATTGACATTATTAACTCTTTTGACGCTCGAGTTCAAATCCCCATATAGTTAATTCATTTTACTTTGGGGAAAAAATTAGTACCCGTTTGGTTTGCAAGTAGTATTTCATTGGTCTGAATATTAAATATCTAGGATTTGAATGTTTAAGTTTTAAATATTTGGAATAATTAATATCTGTGTTTCGATATGCTGGATAATTAATGTCTAGAAGTTAAATATTTGTGTAAGTAAATAATGTAGTCATGAATTTAATTTAGTATTATTTAATATATTATTATACTAATAAATGATTTAATAAATTAATATCTTTTTATTAGACAATTATTAAATGTATTCAAATTAATTACTAAAAAAATTAAATTAATATAAACTAAATAGAATATTAATAATTAATAATAATAATTTATATTAGATAATTAAGATAATATAAAATAGGGGTAATTTCAAGAATACCAAAAAAATATTTATAAATTGTAGATTTTGCAATGATTTTTTTGAAAATTACAAATATACCAAAACATATGAGATTTGGTTTTCATTTTTATTTTTCAAATTTGCCCTTATTGATGTATCGTGTATATTTGATAGACTTTATATTTAGTGTATTAATTAATTGATAATTTTTATATTTGATATGTCAATAAAGTGATATACTTTATATTTAGTAGATCAGTAAGCTATATAATTGATAAACCAAAGTTACCATTCATTATGTCAAATTCATTAATCAACAATTGCTTGTGCATTTATTAATATTTGTGGACTTCATTTGAATTCCTTATTCCTTTGTTTCAAAGTATTATTTTTCTAGTACATCATCATAAATTTATAATGGTTCAATTCGTTATGTTGATAATTATTCTAAATATATGTTTATAAACTATTGATACATTGATGTCACACTTAGAATAATTTTAAACATGTAGGCAGCATCTATTAATGATATACTGAAACAATTGTAACTTTAACAAGTACTAATATACTAATGATATATAAATGTTATAGTTGAAATGAATTTTGAATTGGCGTCGACATACTTTAATAAGTACTAATATACTATTGATACATAGATCTTATATTTGAAAAAAAATTTAGAATGAGCATTGTTATACTATTGATACACCTGATATATGCTTAAAAGGAATTTCTAATGGCTAATAATATACTTATGATACACGAATGTAATACTTACTATTACATTTTAAATGTATGATGTTATATTATTGATACACTAATGATATCCTTGAAATATATTCTGAATTAGTATTGATATAAAATTAAAATTTCACTATTATACTTTATGTATATATCATGGTGAATGATATATTCGTATTTGGTATATCAACAATATCTTTGATATATTTCTCTCTCTCTTTAAATGTGGTATATTAATCTATTCTTATATAAAATATGAAGTATATACATTCTACAATTGATAAGTCAAATTAACTGTAATTTACATGTCATCAAAATCATATCAAAATTTTGAAAATATAACAAATTGTTTATATACTTTATGTTAGTTATATAGTTGACACATTTAATGCAAATAAGATAAACAAATAAAATTACCTAAAAAATTGGAAAATTGAAATAAGGTTATTTAGCACCCAGCAACACTAGTTACACATGATGTTATAATAATTCAAAGAACATCAAAGATAAATATAGAAAAATAAAGTACAAACAGAACAAAGAGTTTGCTAACTCAATTTGATGTAATATCACTTACATTCAAGGGTCAGTGTGCCCAAGAAAGATAAATTAACTAATATAATGTCAATGTTGTACTTCTCTGTAAAGAAACGAAAATTATAGTGATACACGAATAGCTTAATTTCTTGGATGATCATTGATAGTACGAAGATAGGGTGTCGTAAACATCTTAGCAAATCAAATAAAATTTATAATTACCAAACTCTACTACTACTACAAAGGCGTAGCAATAGTGACAAATCCGGTTCGATCTATAGAGAAGCAAAAGTTATAGTTTCGTAAAGCTAATTAACTAGTTATAGCGGTGAACGTGGGTTATGTGTGGACAAAGTGATAGATTGCATGAAAATAAATGAAAAAAGGTAAATGTAATATCAAATTGGAGATTCTAGTCCTAGGAGCAAGAAATGGTTCAAATGCAATTTCGATCATTGAGTTTTCTCTTGACTAATATACATTCAATTTATGCATGCATAACGACTCACTCAGCCTAATCAACTCATTGATGCTACATGCAGCCAACTCATCAAATTACACCTAGCAAGTGCCCTTATTATTAAATAAAACCTAAGCCCTAATTATTTTAAATGTTTAAGTTCTATTGATTTTGATAGCAGCCATCTAGAATTAACACATTTGCATTATGATTGAGGGTTCTATTGTGTGATTAAGTCAATTGGGTAGCCTAATTTATTTACTAAGTTATCCTTGAACCTAGGTTAAGCATACATTTAAAGGTCTTTGGATAGCATATATTCTTTATCATGCATATATTTAATCTTTACTGCTCGAGATTTTAGCTAGATGAATAAGAAAGGATGTGAAAGCTACAAATCTTAGCAAAGACATACGTTCTAGGGGAGGTTTGTCAATCCATTTAAGAACATACATCTAATTGATACGAGATTCAAAGAAACATAAATAAAAATGCATTAAATAGTCAAGAGGAGTCTCATAAATTTTCACAGATTCCTTGCTTCTAAAAGACTAGAGAAACTCACTTATCTCAACATTCCATAGAGAAGATGTAGAGGGAGAGTTTCCAATACATGACTATAACCCAAAAGAATATAAACATCTAACCCAAAAGTGGTAGAAATACAAGGAAAGAAGAAGAACTTTGAGAGAAACTTCGGCCTCCATTGATTCCTTCGTTAAAAGCCTTAAAAATGAAGAGTATATATATAAAAATCGTGATGGTGTTGTGGTGCCAAGAGGCATCACGCTAAAATTGCTTCTGTCCCAAGTGTTGCGACATTTAATGCATGCGAGCTGTCCATGTTCTCCATCAAAATTTGGTGCATTGAAACTCTACAACACTTGAACACCTATTGGAAAATGCACTAAGCATTATGCCGAGCAACACCACTGCACCAGCCTCTTTGTGGGTATTCTTGTTTTCTGCATCATTTGAAACCCTAAGTGCTCGATATCGATTCCAATAACTCCAAATTAACCCTTAATGACCAACAAAGCTCCAGAATGCATATTGCTCAAGAATATACAATTATAATCGTTTAAACACATTAAGCACAAAAAGCATGATAGATTAAAGACATAAAAGTAGCTCTTTCTGAGAGTTAATAATAACTTAGGTTTTCTCTAAATGTGAAACTCCCTCTCAATCAAACTTAAGCTTGTTCGGGTTGATGCCCTAAATCTCGTAAGGCCTTGTACTTTGTAAACACCTGTACGAACAAATAGTTTTGTGATTTATAATATGAGATATTTTATTCACTTCAGTCTATGAAACATGAGATATTTTAGTTGCATTAACCACAAACCAATAAACTAAGATCCCTGGTTATCCCTATAACTTAAGCATGTATATGGAAACATACAAGTGGATCGTGCTTTAAGTGATAACCTAAATGGTCTGTAGTATATGGATAAAGGAGGGAAATCTTATCCTAGTGACACTACGAGTGTGACCCGCTTTTTATGTGTTACATGTTGTAAAGTGTTACAAATAGTCTGATCCTGATCATTCGTATATTAGACATGCGAGCGGGAATGCTCTATACAAAGGAGTTTGTATAAGAACGGAACACGAAATGTTTAGTTTCGTTATATAATGTCGTTTATGACAGAGACTTTCATTTCACTAGGATGACCATAGGTAACATGACCTTAATCCTGAGTGAGTTATGAACTCTTACCTATAAGGTCGTTCCTTTGATTTGCATGGGTGCGAGTGGCCAGATCGTCGACTCAAACCTACCACTTTGGGGATTCTTCTGATTGGGGAGTTGGGAACTCAGCTACAGACAGAATTCACTCCTTCCCCGAAGCAGGGGTAAGTAGATAAATTTCTCCCTTAAGGGCTGATTCCTAGGCTTGAACAATGTGGCGCCACACCTTCTCTTGGCCCGAGAAGGGTTTAATCATAGTGGAACTATGATGTATTGTTCATTAGAGGCATCGGTGGTACTTAAAGAGTTAGATATAACTACAGGGGCAAAACGATAAATTGACCCAACTGTACTTATAAGCAATTTGTGAAGGGTCATCGTACATGGTTATTGGTTATATCCGATGGACACATAAATATATCTATAGTGCGAAGAGTGCAGCTATCGGTCTTTAGTGGAGTGCCTGGTAGTTAACTGATGGTAGATATCGTGATTAAAGAGTTTAGTTAGTGGGTGAAGCTACAGGTCGTTGGAGCTTCAAGCTACAGGTCCATAAGGTTTTTTTGGTAGCTCAATGGATTCATGTTGAGAATTAGTTTTTGGGTTAGTTTAAAGTGTTCAAATTAACAAGAGGGAATTTAATTATATATGACATAATTAGATTAATTCAATTATCTATGATATAATTGAATTGATGTATTTGATATATCATTTGATTGGAGGAATTAATATATATATAATTTATAATAAATTCCATAAAGAAGAAAAAGAACTATGGTTTATATGTTCCATATGATGTGATATTACAACTATAGGTTATAAATATAATATGATAAATTAGTTATTATATTTATTTATAATAAATTAATTATGAGATAATCGATTTTAGTTTTTTCTCCAAATAACCACCTTAGTGGGAGGTTTCAATCGGTTTATGGCAACTGTTGGATAAATATGAAAATTGTTTTCATTTTTTGAAGGCACGCGCAAAGAGATCAAGATATCAGATAACTTGTTGACAGAGTAAACGGTTCATCGAGTTTGTCTATACGATAGTTACTCGTTACTAAACGATCGGGTACTCAAGTCTGTACGATAGGCTCATTCTTTCTACCGCCTACTCGATCTTCTAGTTCCTCCATCCCTCTACCCAAATCCATACAGAGCCCACACATCCTAGATTCTCATACCGAGAATACCAAGGTAGCCTTGTGGTAGTGTCAAGTTTTGTTCGACGGTTGAGGATCGAGTTTTACTCGATTGTGATCGAGGTTTTTCCAGTTTGTGTTGTTTGTTGAGTTTGCTCATTGTGTTCGTGTTGACCAACGCGTTCGAGCTTGATCGAGGAAATACTAGAAGAAAGAGTTCTTCAAAGGTATGTTTACTTGATCCTTTGTTTTTAACTTAGAATCATGCTGTAATTTACCTTTGACGCATAACTGTTCTGTTTGATTTTAAATGTTCATGTTCTTTCACAATAAGATTTGGAACGATTTACTTCCACTCATTGGTTCTCTAGGTTTAGAGTTCCTTCAAAGCTCTTACTAAGTGTATGAATATTAGTGAACGATCACTTAGGCTCTCCCTAATTGTAAGGCTCCCTCTTACCAAGAAATTTATCTTTCCACCTTAATATAAAGACCACTCCACTTGATAAACTTAGGCTCTCCCTTAGTTTAACAATCCCTTCTTGAGTTGCAGTACAACGATTCAACAAGATCTCCACCAGCATCACATTTCTACAATCCTAAGGATTGAAACACTTGTTGTTTACAATGAACACATCGAACAAATAGTGTAATGATTCTTTTAAACGATCAACGCTAATATGAGAATCATATCCTCTTAAATATGTACAGCAAAAAAGAGGTAAGAAACCTAAAACAAAATCCGAATAGCCTAGAAAACCCAATAAAACAAGAAGAATAAATAGCAAGGATTTTCCATAGAAGGAAAAGATTATTATGCAAGATCAACATTTAAGGAATATAATTCTATTTGGGACAACAATTGCGGGGATATCTTGAAGGACAATCAAAGGGATAGAATGACAAAAATCTAAGAGAACAACTACCATAACATTCTTAAGCAAATATTGTTGACACCAAATCTGAAGATTTTTGTTAAGCACTTTTAGAGTAATTTTTTTATTATAATATCTCAACTTGGTGTTCCTTTAATAAAAAAAAGTTGGTCGCAAAAATAGTAAAATAGGTTAAATTAATTAAAAATATAGTAAACCCAAAATAATTTACAAATATAGCAAAGTTTTGATCCAACTCATGTAAAAAGTCCAAAAAGCGCTACTCCAAGAAGACCATGCACACAACCTTCTTTCAATCCAGCTCACTGATAGATAGTGATATTCTACTATCATTATCTATCAGCTATAAACTTCAATCACTACCTATTAATGATAGTCTTCTATCATTGATATGCAACAATAGTCTTCTGTCACTATTTATCAATGCTAAACACCTATCATTATCTTAGTAACAATATATCTTCTACCTTAAAATTATTTTTTTCTTGCAACAAGTTTATAATGATGATGTATATTACTCTCTATAACTAATAAACAGTGGTTGAAGGCTATCATTAATTTGCAATGATAGAAGTATATAACTTTCTATCATTGATAGATAGTAATAGAAGGCTATCACAAACCATTCTATGATTTTGTAGATATTAAGCAACTAAGAGGTACAATTGACAATTGGAGTTGAAACAAGACTTAAACAAACCAAAAAAATGCTCCAAAGCATCAATCATGAAGAGAATAGAGGAAATTACTAAAATACCCTGATGATGCAGTGCAATGGCGTCGGTCGGTGCCTCGCTTGCTGCTCGAAGGCAGTGGTTGTGTATTGGTGTAGCACCGTGGCACTACCCAGAAGCACTATGGTGCTCTGAACGTCAATTCCCACGCATAGGTCTGTGTCTTGCCTTGCACTTCGAAGACAGACCTTTAGCACTGCAGGTACTGTCCCTAGGAGCCATATATATATATACACACGTATGTGTGCGTGTGTATGTATGTATGTATGTACGTATGTACATATGCATATGTATATGTAGATAAATAAATAGATAGATATATTTTGACTTAGGTCATTCATCCTTTATTCGTATGCCTAAAACTCGATTTTCTTCGTAATTTCCATTCTTCTCCACGATTTACTTGTATCTTGCATTTATTCAACATTAAACTTCATCTTAGCACATCATGAATGGCTAAGGTAAGTATTTTCTACCTTTGGGTAGAATGGAAACCTATTAGATCTTGGTTGGAAAACTTGAAGTTTCACTTCTTAATGTATGTTTGCTTATATCATGTTGTTCTTGAATAAAGTATTAATTTCTAAGCATTGAATTTGTGGTGTTTGGCCAATTCTCATTTATTCGTTGATTGCAAAAGAGTAGAAATGCATTTTTATGTGTTTTTAATCTTAGAAGGGCAACGGGTTAAAGCATGCTTGGGTGTGGATTTTAGGTTGTTAAGAACAATCCCTTCACAAACATATTGCATGATTAACCAATTTCAAGAACGAATCGATTAGTAACTTAGGCTAATTGATTTTTTAAATCGACTTAGCTGGATTACCTATCTTAATGTGGGTATTTAATTGATATAGCTAGATTACCTATCTTAATGTGGGTATTTAATTGATATGAACACTAGTGAACCCATTTAGTTGAGCATCTAGATTCATTAAGAAATTAATGAATACATTAGAGCAAAGCACATGGGCTAAGATTTAAACAAGCAAACATTGCATGATTTTAGAAGTTCTGTGATTAGTCAACTAAACAGGTGGATAGTTAGAAGATCCTATACAGATGGATCCAAATCCCTAAACTAGATCCTTTAATCGAATTAAATTCCAATTTTAAATTACGCTTTTACATTTATGCCATTTATTTTTCATCACAATAAAAAAAATCTCAAAATCCTCCCATTGGTGATTAATAAAATTCATAAATTAGCTAAAATATCTCAAGATTCCCTATGGAGATGACATGTTCCCACTAGCCTACAAGCTCGTGAGTGTGGTTAAAATCTATTTGTTTTAGGTCCCAACAGACCTCGAACAATACCAAAGTAGAATACTCAAATAACAAAACATTGAGTTTATCATTGCCTATCAGTGATAGATAATGATAAACTTATATCATTGTATATCAATTATGAAGTCTATCATTGATACATAGTGATAAACAGATATGTACTTATATTATTGTCTATTAGTGATAGAAGACTATCATTGATATATAATGATTCCAAGGAAGGAAAACTTAAATAACAAAATATAAAATTTGAACCTTTTGATAGAGAGAGATATTTATAGAATATTCCAATTATTAGTAATAGACAATGATAAAAGACTATCATTTTCTATCAATGATAGAATCTTATCACTTTATATCAATAATAGATAGTGATAGACTTCGATCAAAGTATTTCACCAATAGCAATCAAATTGCATTTCTTTTGGAGATACCAATGAAGTTGCTTGAAAACTATGGAACTGTTGGGCTTTTATGTCAAGAGGATCACTACCGCAGGCCTAAATATGAATCCCTTGTCCAAGAAAGTGTGGAAGAAGCCCACTTAGAAAGCTTTGGCCCGAACACTGATTTTAGTAGGTGGAAAGAAAGGTTGTGAAGTAGCCATGACAAAAAGTTGAGCCTTCTACATGTAGGTGGACGAGATGGCATGTAGTGATCCTCATCTAGTTGTTCTCTTACACATAGTAAGCATTCTCACAAGTCTCTCTTTCACTAACTCACAGAGAACGAAACCTCTCTGAAAGAAAAAACTCTCTCTAATAGTTGTCATTTGTTGCATGGAAGTGAAAGACAAGAAAGAAGAAAAAAAAGAGAAAAAGGTGATGATCGAGAGGGAGAAGAAGATACACAGGGGAGTTAACGTGGTTCGGCCACGTAAAGCCTACATCCACGTGAACTTCGTCTTGCGTCCTATATCCCCAGCTATCTATTAGGTCTTACCCTTGAAATGGGAGGCTTATTGAGCTGGCGCTATTGAGCCAACACTCACCTATGCAAATCTAAGAATAATCCCCGAATAAACAGGAATTCATAGTTAGCTCAGGATTAAGATCGAGTTACCTAGGTCATCTAAGTGAAATAGTCAGTCTTATACAGTAAACAGCGTTATAAAGTAAGAGTGACTTATTTGGTCCAATCTTATGAAAACTCATTGCATAGGATGCCCCCATTCCTTATGTCATACTAATGAGGATCACATCGTATGTAGCACTTTACAACTCTTTGTAACAACTTCCGAGTAGGCCGCATTCAATAGTGTTACCAGAATAAGGTACCCAACCTCATTCATGTACTATAGATCATTTTGACTATTTACTCGAACATGATCCACTCTTATGTCTCCACATAAAGTTCAAGTACTCATGTCATAGTCATGGGTTTTAGTTTATTGGATTTAGACTTTCATGTATACAACTTATAAAATAAATAATAAGTTTATTGATCATAGAAAATGTTTATCATTTTACAAACTGCGAGTTTTTAGGACATAAAACCCAACAATACTCTCACTTGAACTAAAACTCCAGTGGATCAATATATACAAATATATACAATGTTGAGTTTACATAAAGAGAATAAATACAATAAACAAAGGCATTACAATACCCATAAATTCTCCCAGTTGCCCTAGTGATACAAAACTCGTAGACCTAGTCCTACTAGGTGACCCTCAAATGCTGTAGCCGATAGGGCATTTTTAAACTGATCAGCTAAGTTGTCTTCTGAAGCAATCTGGGTGGCAATTACGTCTCCTCTGTATACAATCTCCTTGATGAGATGGTACTTTGCTCGATATGCTTTCATCTTTTATGACTTCTTCGTTCCTTTGAATTTGCAACTTCTCCACTATTGTCACAAACATAGAGTGATAGGCACTACTTCCAGATTTGGCAGGAACTTTCTGAGCCATACCATTCTTTTGCTGCTTCACTTGCAGCTACATATTCAGCTTCCATTGTGGAGTCAGCAATACAACTCTACTTGATGCTTCTTCACACAACTACTCCTCCATTTAGAGTAAATATTGACCCCGAGGTTTATTTCCTCAAATCAATATCGGTTTGAAAGTCAGAATCAGTGTATCCAGTAAGGATCAGATTCTTAGCACCATACACGAGCATATAATCTCTCGTTCTCCGAAGATACTTGAGAATGTTCTTAATAGCAATCAAATGATCATATCCAGAATTGGACTGAGATCTGGTGACTATTCCTACGACATAGAATTATCGAGACGAGTACACAACATTGCATACATTAAACTCCCTACTATTGATGCATATGGAATTTGATTAATCTTCTCAACCCCTTGAGGTGTCTTAGGACTCTGTTCCTTAGACAGGTGAATTCCATGTCTGAAAGGTAATAATCTTTTCTTGGAATTTTGCATTTTATACCTAGACAACATCTTGTCTATATAAGATGCTTGAGATAATGCTAATATTATGTTTTTGCGATTTTGAACTATTTGGATTCCAAGAACATATAGTGCTTCTCCCAAATCTTTCATTTAGAATTGTGAAGTCAACCATCTCTTAACGTCAGCAAGAAATTCTACCTCATTCCCAAAGAGTAGAATATCATCAATATACAACACCAGAAAAGCAACAGTTTTGTTAACGATTTTCTTCTATACACAGGGTTCGTCAACATTTTGTTCAAAGCCAGATCGTAGTGTCAAATCTCATATTCTAGGATCTAGAAGCTTGTTTCAATCCATAAATGGATCGATTAAGTTTGCAAATCTTTTGGTCTTGATCCTGCTATATAAACTCTTCTGGTTAAGACATATAAATACTCTCTTCAAGATAGCCATTCAAAAAAGTTGTCTTGACATCCATTTGCCATATTTCATAATCATAAAATGTAGCTATGGATAAGAAGATTCTAATTGACTTTATCATGGCAACTGGAGAGAATGTTTCTTCATAATCTACTCCCTCTCTTTGGGTAAACCCTTTTACCACAAGTCTAGCTTTGTAGGTCTATACCTTACCAGCTTGGTCTCGTTTTCTCTTGTAGATCCATTCGTAACCAATGGGTTTTACCCCTTTAGGTTGATCTACAAGATCCCAGACAGAATTGAAAAATATAGATTCCATTTCAAGGTCCATGGCTTTAATCCAATGGTCTTTGTTCACATCATTCATTGCTTGGTTAAAAAACAATGGATCCTCTAAACCATCATCTTGTATGATGACTTGAGCTTCAGTTAAACCCATGTACTGCTCAGGCTGTTGCACAACCCTCCCACTACGACGAGGCATTCTCAACTCTTGAAGGATATAAAGTCCCAGTTTCATCAACAACTCTTGTTGATGGATCTGCTCTATCAACAACTCTTGTTGATACATTTGTCGTTTCTCTGGACATTTCTTCTATTACCAGATTACTGTGAGGTTGATGATTCTTCACATGGTCTTCCTCCAAGAAGGTTGTATTTGTCTATACAAATACCTTGTCTTCCTGAGGATCATAAAATAAACCACCTTTTTATATATTTTGGGTAGCTTACAAATAGGCATACTTTTGAACGGTGTTCCAACTTTTTAGGATTTTGCACCAACACATGTGCTGGACAACCCCAAATCCTGAAGTGACGTAAATTTTCTTTACAACCTCTTTAGAGCTCGTAAGGCATTTCAAAAACACTTTTCGAGTGAACTATGTTCAAAATATACACTGCCGTTTCAAGTGCATGTCTCCAAAAAGAATTGGGTAACTGAGCGTAACTCATCATGGAACAAACCATGTCCAAAAAGAATTCGTAGACCGTCAACTTAAGTACCTCCGACCTTAGACAGGATTATATATCGGTTGAGTTTATAACCTAAGTTTTATAAGTTTTAACTATTTAAAACAGGTGGTCAACCTACGTGAGCATGCAACTGTTCTTTATGGATTTTAAATATCTAATCCAATTTTATAACAACTTATAAAACTTTAGACATGCTAAACATCCATAACATACATAAAGGCATTTAATATTTAATATAACCCTTATATTAAATACAAGAAACCCTAACATGCATACTATATATTATAAAAGATTATAACATACTTTCAATGCATGTAACATGCTTCCTACAGATTTATACAATTATAACATGCATTAAATGCATGAATAATTAAACACAGACCGATATGGTTTTAGTTTTGGCATAAACAAGCAAATAGAAGCCTAATTATTACAAACAACTTCAAAATCGTTTTTGAATCGCTCAAACCGCTCAAAACTGAATCCAAGCATCTTGAACTGGACTGGATGATTCTGAATCGAACCAAAAAATATGAACCAGACCAGCCAAAACCCTTTAAAAGGAACTGGATTGGACCTCGAGAAAACCGATCGAATCGGCTGCTCTTGGTCCAACCTCAAAATCTCGCTAAGGCCGATCGTGTAGCACTGAAGGCAATCGTCTAACACTGTCGCCTTATGTTGGGTTGAGGTACACGATCACTTAGTGTCTTCTATTTATCACATAGTGCAATCGCTTAGCTCTTAGGTGGAACTACACGATCGCTTAACACCATCGCCTAGCGCTTCATGTCATCATTTAGTGTCTGCTGCAGCTAAATGATCATTTAGTTCCATCGCATAGAACATCATCACGTCGTTCAGCGCCGTAGCTACACGATCGTTTAGTTCCATCGCATAGAACTTGAACGCATCGCTTAGCGTCGCAGCTAGATGATCACTTAGCGCTATCGCATAACACTTCATCGCATCACTTAGCACTATCGCTTAGCACTTCATCGCATCTCTTAGCATGTGCCACAACTACACGCGCTATCGCTTAGCACTTCATCGCATCTCTTAGCATGTGCCACAACTACACGATCGTGTAGTGCCATCGTATAGCACCTCCAACGCATCGTTTAGTTCCCACGCAAAAGCTAAACGATCGCTTAGTGCCATCGTATAGCATTTCAAAGCATCGTTTAGCTCCCGTAGGTACACGATCGTTTAGCTTCCAACATCACAACGACCAGTGCCCATTGCTATACAATCATCTAGCTTTACTTCACATCGTGTAACGTCTGAAACTAGACGATTGCTTAGCAACTGAACCTCAACAACGATTTTGAGCAAAAGTTGAAAAACTAGCACAACAGCTCGACCTCCTTCACTTGTTTCTTCAATTACATCTTAATTTTAACTCTAATGACTCCAAATAAATTATGGACTCTTAAGAACACATATAAGCTCATCAAACAAGAGCCAATTACAAATTTAATTGAGAAATCAAAGAGAAATTAAATGCCAAAAATCATAAAACCATATCAGTGCATCAGTTTCATATAACTCATATAAAACACCCACCACACCAAAATTAAACTGAATTGAATGCTTATATGATGCTCTGATACCAATTATAGGATTGTATGAGCAACAGCAAAAGAAACAAGGATCATTTAAACACTCTAATTCATTAATTTTGGCAAAATATAAAGCATGTTCTTGTAAAAATAAGTGAGTTTCATGACATACCTTTGTAGAACTTTTTCAAAGCTTGATCTCCAGCTGCAATCTTCTCCAAATTACATTGCAGACCACCTCAAGATCTTCCTCATTATTCTCTTGGTGCTCTAGATTGAGTTGTGGGACTCAAAACAAGCTTGAATCAAAGGATTATGGAGAAATGCTTATAGCAGCAATTCGGTTGAAGAATACCTTCTTCACCACGAATTTTCAACTAAAATTCTTTTGATTGCATGCCTCAAAATCACTCAATTCTTCTCAGGTGAACATGCAAAGAAGAATGTTGCATGACTTGCAGCTCATGCTTGGAGTTAATGAAGAAGAGGAAATGGGTATTGTGTGAGCATAAAAAAGATGGATAATGGAATATCTTAATATTCCATTTGTGCATGGTTTTTTCTAATTTTCCAATTTTATCTCAAAATCAAAATTTGATTTTTAAAATCTATTTTGATTTTAAAACTGAAAATTTAAATTTTATAAAATTAATTTCATAAATTAATTTTTAAATAAAACTAATTAATTTAATATCAAATATTAAATTAATTTTTACACATATCCATCTTTATATATTTAAATCATATTAAAATATAAATCCTCTTATTCCGTTTAATTCTCAAATTAAACAAGTAATTATATCTCATATAATTACTAATTCCCTTAATTCTAATTTGAACATTTCAAATGAACTTATCACGCTACTCTAGAGCTAATCCAATTACGAGCTAGTAGGGGGACCTAGCAGACCTACAAATCATAGGCTCCAACGATCCGAGATTAATTGGCTAAACTCATTAGACCAAATTAACCTACATTCGTTAACTAATGGTTCACTCCACTAAAGCCCATAGTTGCACTCCATTCACTGTAGAAATATTATGTCCACATGATTTAACCATAATTAGTAAGTCGACCCTTCACAGGTTGTTCATAATAACGGCTGGGTCAAATATCTGTTTTCCCCCGAGATTACTTCTTGTTCCTCAAGTTCCTATTGAATGAACAACTTGTTTGTGATCCAATCACTAAACCAAACTCTCTCAGCCTAGTGAAAGAATGGGGCCCCTTGTTCAAGACCTGGATTCAATACTTGGTAGGTGTGAACTCCGTCTTGCACCCTATGTCCCCAGCTATATATTAGGTCTTCTCCCTGAAATGGGAGGTTTATTGAGCTAGTGCTGTTGAGTCAACCCTCACCTATGAAAATCTAGGGATAATCTCGAATAAACAGGAGTTCATAGTTAGCTAAGGATCAAGATCGAGTTACCTAGCTCATCTAAGTGAAATAGTCAGTCTTATACAGTAAACAACATTATAAAGTAAGAGTGACTTATTTCTTGGTTCGATCTTATGCAAACTCCTTGCATCGGATGCCCCCATTCCTCATGTCATAACATGTACGAATTAGGATCACATCGTATGTAGCACTTTACAACTCTTTGTAACAACTATAGAGTAGGCTGCATCCAATAGTATTATTAGAATAAGCTAACCCACCTCATTCATGTACTGTAGATCATTTTGACTATTTACTCGAACCCGATCCACTCTTATGCCTCCATATAAAGTTCCAGTACTCATGTAATAGTCATGGGTCTTAGTTTATTGGATTTAGACTTTCATGTATACAATTTATAAAATCAGTAATAAGTTTATTAATTATAGAAAATGTTTACCATTTTACAAACTACGAGTTCTTAGGACATAAAACCCAACAAGAAGCCTGTCAGTTCAAAATACTTGTGAAGTTTGAGCTTGATATTGGCTTGGTGAGCATACCGGCAGGATTGTTAGATGTATGAACTTTCAATATCTCAATCTCTCCATGCTTAATTTTATCTCATATGAAGTGATCTATTAATCAATATGCTTGGTTTTAATGTGATATTGTGGATATTTAGAGAGGTGAATGGCAGTCTGATTATCACAGTGATGCTAACTACTGTTTGATTTAATCTAAGATCATTTACCAGTCCTTTAAGCCACAAACCTTCCTTAAAATGCCTCTGTATATGTACCCAAATAGGGACCTTATTTTGTCAATATCATAAAAAAAGTCTGAGTCAACATAGCAAACTAGATAGAAATTTGATTCAATGGATCTTTGATAATATATCTTAGCATTCTTTGACCATATGGGATACCTTAGTATCCATTTGGTGGCCTCTTAGTGCCTTCTTCCAAGTTTAGACATATGTCTGCTCAGAAGGCTAGCTGCATAGGATAAGTCAGGTCTTATTGAGACCATTAAGTACATCAGGTTGCTTATGGCTTGACTGTAGGGAATTTTCTGCATATGTTTCTTGTGTTCAAGGTCACTATCATTAGGGGAATTGGCTGATGAAAGCTTAAAATGCTGAGTTATAGGCACATTGACAGGTCTAGCATCACTTAGGTTGAACCTTTTGATTAGCTTCTCAAAATAGGTTGTTTGCTTAATGTTTAGGATGGATTCACCTTTGTCTCTAGTAGTGTCAATCCCTAGTATTATCCTTTATTCTTCCAAGTCCTTCAGGTCAAACTCTTTACTTAGAAGGGTTTTGACATGAATAAGGAGAGTTCCTTGCAAGGAGCATATCATCCACATACAAGAGTAAGTATACTTTTTCTTTATAGGTAGTGGAGTTAACAAAAGCAGGCGTATCACAAGAGCTTCTTTAGAAACCCAATTTGGTTATATAGTCATTAAACCTTCTATACCAGTACCTTGGTGACTACTTAAGGCCATAAATTGACTTGTTTAATAGGCAGTAACGGTCTTATTTCCCCTTTTCTTCATAACCTTGAGGCTACTTCATATAAATTGTCTCAAGATGGCCATGATGGAAAGCAGTCTTCACATCTAGTTGATCCAATTCTAAGTCATTTTGCACCACTAATGATAGGAGAAGTCTGGTAGTAGTGTGCTTTACAATAAGGGAGAAGATTTCTGAGTAGTCAATACCCTATCTCTATGTGAAACCTTTAGCAACAAGTCTCTCCTTGTATCTAAGCTTCTGATCTTTAGAGATACCCTCCTTTAGCTTGAAAATCCACTTAGAGAAAAATTAGTTTGCATCCGTTAGGTAGTGGAGCTAGGATCCAAGTGTCATTAACCTTTAGAGAATCAATTTCCTCATTCATAGCCTTAATCCACTTCCTAGCATCAGAATCACTCACATCCTCTTCAGAAGTAGTTGGTTCTTGATCATTTGGAGCCACAGTGGCATTCAACACAAGATTAATATAGTTTGTGTCAGCATATCTGGCTAGAGGAACAATATTTCTTCTCTGTCTATCCCTTGCAAGGGAATATTGACTCAGATGAGGTTGACTCTATATACTTTCAACATGTTCATCAAATGTGACCCTTATCTCTTCTATATCACTGATAGGATCTTCTAGAGTAGGGGTATTTCTAACATTCTCCACCTCAAATCTAGTTGTATAGGTTGTTGTCTCTTCCCTTGAACTTTCCCCCTTTTGCATAAACATTTCACCTTCTCTAAAGGTCACGTCCCTACTGATTATAAATTTCTTCTCAATAAGGTGACAAAGCTTAAAACGCTTCACTCCTTCAATAAAGCCAACAAACATGCATTCAATAACTATAGCCTTGAGTTTCCTCTGACTTTGATGAGCATACCTTAAGATCGTTTAGACTAGGGGTGTTTAGACCATTTTTCTTTAGGTGTTAGGTAGTCAAGGGAGGTGTGTGGACTTCTATTTAGAGTGTACACTGAATAGGCAGCTACTTCAGTCCAAAAATTCTCTTCAAGAATAACATCTAACAAAAGGTACCTAACTCTCTTCATGATAGTTCTGTTTAGTCTTTCAACTACCTCATTCTGTTGGGGAGTGTGTAACTATCATGTACCTTGTTATGCCATGTTCTCTGGAAAAAAGAGTTGAAATTCTCGCCACAAAACTCCAAACTAGTGGCAGTTCTAAGATATTTTATTTCTTTAGGTGTTTATTTTTCTATCATTTTCCATTCTTTAAATTTTCTAAAAACATGTTCCTTAGTTTTAAGAAAATACAACTAGTTTTTCCAAGAAAAATCATCAGTGAAAGATAGAATGTATCTTGAGCCTTTTAGGCTTGGAGTTGAAGCTAGACCCCATAAATTCGAGTGGGTATAGTCTAGGATACCCTTAGTTGTATGTTGGGCTTTGATGAAGGAATATCTCTTTTCTTTTCCCAGCACACAATGCTCACAGAAAGACAGCTTGCTACTGATCTCTTTAGGTAAAATTCCTTGTTTAGATAGAACTTCAAGGCCATTAGAGCTTATGTGCGACAACCACTTGTGCTATAAGCCGCCTCTGTCAATTAAGAAGTGATTATTACATTGGCTTCATTTAACATTTTCACTCCTCTAACAATGAATAGATCATTGTGCTAAATTGTCTGACAGGGGCTTAGAAGGATCCATCTTGAAGGTAAAAAACTTTTCCCTTAGATACATTTTATTAGGGAGGTCTTTCTTAACATATAATTCTTCAAGTTTGGTCCAAATTATGTATGGTGTCTCTTTTTCAATAATTTGCCTCAGGACACTATCACTTAGATTCAAAATGAGTATTCCATAAGCTATTGACTCCATGTCTTGCTTTTCCGATGCAATCATCATTTATGGAGGATTGAGAGCCTTTTGCTGACCAAGCAAGGCTCTGATTTTTCCCTTCCACATGGCAAAATCACCCTTACCATCAAACTTTTCAATCTCCGATTTATCTATTGCCATCTCAGGTAAGAATCAAAATCTTGAACTTCTAAGATTTACATTCTTGCTGATAAAAAGCTCTGATACCACTTCTTTTTGGCTTTGATCTCAAGAGGATCACTACCATAGACCCAAATATGAATCCCTTGTCTAAGAAAGTGCGGAAAAAGCCCACATAGAAAGCTTTGGCCCGAATGGTGTGTTCAGTTTGAACCGCATGCTAAGTTCTATCACGCCCAAATTAAATTTTGTGACTTTCTCACTAAATATAGCAAGGGAAGTAAGGAGTCGATCCCACCGAGAGCCGATTTAGATTTCTCAAGTTTGAAGCTTATAGGATGTAACCAGGAGGGGGTTGTGAAAATTGTGAAAGAAAATTGCCCGAAAACTGAAAACGCAAGTGTGAAAGTATGACTAAAATATCGATTGAAAAAAATACTTAGTTTCGGTTGTTCTAGTTTATTCCATTCCTTTTCAATTCTATCATAAACTTATTCTAAAGATTGCGAGAAATCACAATTAAAACTTAGCCTACCCGTTTAGAATCTTAACCGGTAGTCCATAAGATCAAGTTAATTTAAGGAAAAGCGAGAATCTTCAAATAATCAATAAATCGACAGGCATCAAGACTAAAGGCAAAGCTAAGCCAAACAATCGATTTCCAACATCTAATCATTTATTTGAGTGAAATTTATCAAGGTTAGAAAGTAATGCTTATTAAATGGAATTCCAATTCAATTTTACAAACTTTACTTAACCCTTGCTTCTAGGTGACAACTACCTAACGATTACAAATTAGGGCTAATCAAAGTAATCAATTATACAAACATAGCCAATTTGTCAGATTATCCTATGCAAGACAACTAAAAATAAATTTAAGATAAATTTCATAAATTCAGAATTGTCTCAACGGCATTACAAAGCAAGTCTCAAGAACGAAACAAAATAGAATTAAACTACGAAACCCAAGCTAAGTACTTACCCCTTAGCCATAATTCATCGTCTAATTGAATCCTCAAAGTCTATGGGCCTCAAGAGGGCAAGAAAAATCAAGAAATTGAATAGAAGATGGGGAGAAATCGTGCATGAATAGTGTGGCGTCCGAATTGTCAGGATCGGGTTAGCCAAACTTGGACAAATCGACTATTTATAAAATCTATCGCAACGTCGCGATCCTACCCTATCTTTAACAAGTCCTCTTCATGTTTGTAGTGTCACAATGCTCGATTTAGTGTTGCGATACTACCTTATTCTGCAAAAAGTGGATAGCTACTGCCTTTCAACATTGTGCAACACTCGATTTAGTGTTGTAATGCTCTCTTTTCTTCACAAAATGGGTAGCTACTGCCTTTTAGCGTCATGAAATGCTCGATCTAGCGTTGCGATGCTCCGGTTGGGCAGAATCTTCAATTTCCCCGGCCTACTTTCTCCTTTTGTGCAATTTAGTTTATAACTTGACCATGAAGTTGTCTTTTTGTCTCGAACACTTCATTCAATATCTTGTACACTCGAGTCCTACAAAAAAATTAATTTGAACACATTAAATAGCATAACAATCCTGAATTAAGTAGAGGAGAATAGCACATTTTCGGCTATCAAACACCCCCATGTTAGCTTTTGATCATCCTCGAGCCAAGTAGGACAAGCAATCATACACAATTAATCAGTTTGTCAACTATAATGTCCCCTACTCAAGCCTCAACAGTCAACTAGAATCATACCCATAATTAGTTAGGCAATCAAAGAGCATCTACCATTTAGGGACAAATTTGATTTTTTTTTAAAGTTTTGTCATGCATGTACTTACACAAAGTTATTTATTTTGATCAAGAGCAAGCCTGGAATGGCCTTATGAATCCTCAATTTATTTTTTCCCTACACTGGCTCGAAGGATCATGAATTAAGATTCTCTTTTTTTTTTTCCCAAATAAAGGGGAAACTTAATCTAGGAAGGCGACTTTCGTTTTGGCTTGTTCACATGACTGTCATGCAAGACATCCAACTACGAGCTGATTTTCCTTCAAAAGTATCTAAGATTATTCATTCCTCTAGAGTACTTTAGCTCAGAGGGAAACCACGAGTGTCATGGTCACTACAAGTTAATCATACTCTTGAAGAAGAGGATTAGACCTCTGTTTTTTCTTTCAGTAAATTTTTTCAGAGCAAATTGTGCGATATCATTTGATTACATCTTAAAGCATGCATTGCTAAATTGAACTGTGAAAAGACTAATGTCTATCACCTAGACCTTTAGAAGTGACAACAAACTTATGGTCCCATAATTCAATTCTAAGCAAGCAAACATGGTCAAGATATATATGCAAAGGGTTTGTAGATGTATGGAAATAATTTAGGCAAAATTTTGAAAAACACCATAAAAATCGTGAATCCTTTAATCCTACCTATTCTCATGAAAAAATAATTCATACGAGTGCATCATAGACTAGTCGTTGCAAGGAACAAAATAGCAAGATAAACCTCAATCAAGCACAATCCAAACAAATACAACCAATTCCAAACTGATAAGATAAAGAAGCAAGCAATAGAAGAGATCAGAATCAATAAGCACTATAATTGAATTTAATCTGAGTTCTAAAGCATGCAAAATTAAACTTTCTAGAAGAGGGTTTTTAAGAACATCATACCTTTGAAGAATCCTCTAAATCCAATCTGTTCCTCATGAATTCTCAGCTTCAAAGCGTTAGTGAACCACCAAGAGATTGTCTCTACTATTCTCAGTCTTGAATTTGAGTAATGGAACTCAAGATTGAAGTGAATTTGAAGTTAAATGGAGTGGGTTTTAGAGAGAGAAGAAATTCTGTAGATTTTTCCTAAAAATCTAGCAGCTCTCTCTCAAATTTAATAAATTCCCTCTTTTATGTAACTTGTACATGCAATTAGTTGCAGGTTCAGCTCTTTGACTTGTAAAAAAGCATTCAATTTGATGGCTAGGTGTTTAAAGGGAAGATCATCCACCAAATCAAGGAACTTTCCACTATTGTAAGTCGATTTTTCCATTTAAAAACAAAATTGACTTTCAATTTTTTTTTAATTCAAAAATAAAGATTTAATTTCTCAAATTGAATTTTTGAAAACTAAAAATAATTAAAAAAAATGTTTAACTAATTAAAAATATTTAATTAATTAAATAATAATTTAACATCAAATATTAAATTAATTAAACATCTAACTTTAAACATGAATCATATTCATGTAATTAATATGTAAATCAATATTTAAATATAATAAACTCTCCAATTTTGTTTAATTTCGATAAATTAAACGTTTAATTATACTAAATGTAATTATACAAACCATAGTTGCAATTTCATCACTTGAAATTGAAAACCCTAAATTCAATTTGAACATTTCAAATTTAAATTCAATTTGAACACTTCAAATTGAAATCATTTCAAATTCACTCAATTTACTAATCCAAGGTGTTCATGTTTTACGAGCTAGTAGAGGGACATTATGGACCAACAGATTATGAGCTCAGACGATATTAGATTAATTGCCTAAAACTCTTTAAACCGAATTAATCGATATTCATTAACTATCGAGTCACATCACTGTAGCTCGATAGTTGAACTCTCCTCACTGTAGATATATTTGTGTCCACTTGATTTAACCATAATCAGTAAGTCGACCCTTCACCGGTTGTTCATAATAACGACTGGTCAAATGCGTGACGATCACCTCTCCTCTGTGTGCAATGCCCCTGATGAAATGTACTTGCACTCGATGTGTTTTCACGCTTATGGCTTCTAGGTTCCTTTGAGTTGGCCACCGCTCCATTCGATGTGCAATGCCCCTGATGAAATGTACTTGCACTCGATGGCTTCTAGGTTCCTTTGAGTTGGCCACGCTTATGGCTTCTACTTCTTTTACTACTTCATTTGCAGCTACATACTCAGCTTCCATTGTGGAGTCAGCAATACAACATTGCTTGATATTTCTCCACTGTACTGCTCCTTCATTTAGAATGAATACTGACCTCAAGCTTGATATTGGTCTGGAAGTCAGAATCAGTGTATCCAGTAAGGGCCAGATCCTTAGCTCTATACATAAGCATATAGTTCCTCGTTCTCCAAAGATATTTCAGAATGTTCTTAACAGTAGTCCAGTGGTCATATCCTGGATTGGATTGAAATCTGCTAACAATTCCAACTGCATAGCATATGTCGGGACAAGTACACAACATGGCATATATTAAGCTATCTACTACTGATGCATGTGGAATTCGTTTCATAATCTCAACCTCTTGAGGTGTCCTAGGAATTTGTGAAGAAAATCAGACATGAGGATTTCCATGAGCAGCGAAAGGATCGTTCCAAATTCCATTCGAAATTGAACGTAAACAATTACAGTACAGGAAATGAAAACTAATAAGTCATGCAACAACTAGAAATTATAGCATGCTGACAAGATAATCAAGGGATAAAGTATGTATACCTTTGAATAACCATTCTTCAAACTCCCTCAATCAATCAAATACGTCCAAGAACAACAACTCAGCCCTCGAACACAATAACCAGTACATAGCACGATCAACAACGAAACGAACCCAATGAACGACCTCTAGAACCTTGATATCAATCGAGTTGAGTGAGGACACCACCATCATGGTTACCTTATGAACTTGGTTAGAAAAAGAGACTGGAGGAACAACAATCGTATAGACGATTGAGCAAGTGGGAGATGACACAGTCTATCGTATAGACGATGTGCTCAATCGTGTAGAAGATGGCAGCCTATCGTATAGACAATGTCACACGATTGTTTAGCTATGACCAAATAAGTCAACTATCGTATAGTTAAACTCCACAATTGTTTAGTCTCTCTATGAGCTATCACTTAGTGAAACACTTTCATTTGATAGCTTTCATCATGAGTTTCTTTCCGAATCAAGTAACTCTATAATTTTAGGAAAAATTTTTCCTTTTATCTAACGGTTACCATAAAACTACCAATAACCTCCCACTCAATTGGTTATTAAAGAAAAAAAATTATTATAAATAAATATGATAACCAACTCACCATATTATATTTATAACCTATAGTTTTAATATCTCATGAAATATACAAAACCATAGTTCTTTTTCTATTTTATGGTACTTAATGTAAATCATATTTATATTAATCCTCCACTTGATGTATCTCATACATCATACAAATTATATCATAAATAATTGAATTTTCTCTTGTCAATTTGAACATTTCAAATCAACTCTAAGAACTGATTCTTAACTTGAATCTACTGAGCTACCAAGGTGACATTATGGACATGTAGCTTGAAGCTCCAACGGTATGTAAATAACCGACTAAACTCTTTAGTCACGAGATCTACCATCTGTTAACGGTCGGGTACTCCAGTAAAGACCGACATTTGCACTCTTCTTACTATAGTGCAATAACCCTTCACAAATCGCTCGTAAGTACAATTGGGCAAATTTACCGTTTTGCCCTTGTAATTACATCTAACTTCTTAAGTACCACTGATCCCTCTAATGAACATAAGTCATAGTCATACTATGGCTGAGTCCTCTCTTCCAAAGAGAGGTTGTGGCCACTATGTTAAAGACTGGGAATCAGCCCTTAAGGGAGCAATCTACCTACTTACCCTTGCTTTGGGGAAGGAGTGAATTCCATCTTGTGTAATTGGTAGGCTTGTTGAGTTGGTAATCTGGTCATTCTCACTCATACTAATCAAAGGACCGCCATCAAAGGCAGGAGTTCCCAAAACACTCAAGATTAAGGTCATGTCACCTATGGTCGTTTAGGTGAGATGTAAGTCTCAAGTATTAACGACGTTATATAAAGAGACGAATCATCTCGTGGTACGGTCTTATACAAACTCTTTGTATAGGACACCCCTGCTCGCATGTCTCCGCATGAATGGTCAAGATCAACCATCTATAATAGTTCACAACATCTATAAACCTCTACAAAGCAGGACGTATCCATAGTATCACTAGGATCAGGTATCTCTCCTTAATTCTTATACTACAGACCTTTTTAGGTTATCACTTAAGGCATGATCCACTTGTATATCTCATATACATGCTTAAGTTTACATACAATAAACATAGAGTTTTGTTTATTGGATATGAGTAAATGAAAAATAAAATAACTTTTATTTTATTCTAACAATATGTATAGTGTTTACAAACTACGAGACTCTAGGAGAATTAGGACACCAATCCCAACACTTTGTTCTTTAGACAGATGAACTCAATGTCTGAAAGGTAACATTCCTTTCTTGGAATTTTGTATTTTATATCTAGATAACATATTGTCTATACAAGATGCCTGAGATAATGTTAAAGTTCTGTTCATGCAGTTCTGAACTATTTGGATCCCAAGAATATACTATGCTTCTCCTAAATCTTTCTTTTAGAATAGCATAGGAAGCCATCTCTTGACGTCAGCCAAAAATTCTACTTCATTTCCTATGAGTGGAATATCATCAATATACAAAACTAAAAAAGCGATAGTTTTTTTAATGATTTTCTTGTAAACACAAGGTTCGTCAACATTTTGTTAAAAGCCATAAGATTTGATCGCAGTGTCAAATCTCATATTCCAAGATGCTTGTTTTAACCCATAAATGGATCTATTAAGCTTGCAAACTTTTTACTCTTGACCTTGTTCTATAAATTCTTCTGGTTTAGACATATAGATATTCTTTTCAAGATAGCCATTTAAGAAGACTGTCTTGACATCCATTTGCCAGATTTCATAATCATAAAATGCAGCTATGGACAAGAGTATTCTTATAGGCTTTATCATGGCAACTGGAGAGAAGGTTTCTTCATAGTCTACCCTCTCTCTTTGGGTAAACCCTTTTTCTATAAGCCTAGCCTTGTAGGTCTATACCTTACCAACTTGATCTCACTTTCTCTTGTAGATTCACTTGCAACTGATGGGTTTTACCCCTTCTAGTTGATCTATAAGATCCCAGACTGAATTGAAGTACATTGGCTCCATTTCAAAGTCCATGGCTTTAATCCACTAGCCCTTATCCATATATTCTATTGCTTGTTTAAAAGTTAATGGATCCTCTAAGCCATCATCTGGTATGATGATTTGAGTTTTAGTTAAACCCATATACCAGTCAGGCTGTTGCAAAACCCTTCCAATACGTTGAGGTATTCTCAACTCTTGAGAAGGATGTGAAGTACCAGTTTCATCAACTCTTGTTGATGGACTTGCTCGATCAATAAATCTTGTTGATGCATCTTTCGTTTATTTCATCATTTCATCTATTACTAGCCTACTGTGGGTTGATGATTTTTATTGTTGTCTTTCTCTAGGAAATTTGCATTATCAATACAAATAACTTATCTTCCTAAGGATTATAAAAGAAACCACCTTTTGACTCTTTAGAGTAACCTATAAATAGGTAAACCTTTGAACGACGTTCCAATTTCTTTGGATTTAGCACCAACACATGTGATGGACATCCTCAGATCCTGAAGTGATATAAACTACCTTTACATCTTCTCCATAGTTCACAAGATGTTTCAGAAACACTTTTTGAGGGAACCATGTTCAAAATATATATTGCAGATTAAACTGCATAACCACAAAAGAAACTTGGTAACTTAGCATAACTCATCATAGAACGAACCATGTCTAATCTATTTCTCCTTTCTGCCACACCATTTTGTTGAGGTGTGCCAAGTGCTGTGAGTTGAGACTGGATTCCGTGTTCCATTAAATAGTCTTGGAATTTTAAGTCTATATACTCACCACCTCGATCTGATCAAAGTGTTTTAAGTCTTTTACCTAATTGGTTCTCAACCTTAGCCTTATATTCCTTGAACTTTTCAAGTATTTTAGACTTATGATGCATTAAGTAAATATGGTCATACCTTGAATAATCATCAACGAAGTTGATGAAATACCCATACTCTCCTCTAGATTAACATTAATCGGACCACAAAGTTCTGAATGTACCAGCTTCAAGGATTCTTTGGCTCTAAGACCTTTTCCAAAAAATATCTTTTAGTCATTTTACCCTCAAGACAAGATTCACATGGAGGTAACGAACTATCTTTTAACTAACTTAGATGACCGTTCTTCACCAATCTCTCAATCATGTTGAGATTGATGTGACCAAGTCTCAAGTGTCAAAGATAGACATTTGGAGAAATTTTCCATTGCTTATTTTGAGTCTCAGTTGTTTTAAACATCTCTATGTTTAAAACGGCTTTTACCTCAGTCGGTTTTAACATGTACAAGTATTTTCTAGTTTTATAAAACAAATTTTTGATATCTTTCAAAGTAATGAATACTTCATTATTTTCAAAAGAAACTTTGTTATTTTGTTTCAGTAAGCATGAGACAGATATTAAATTTCTTTTCAAAGAAGGAATGTAATCTCCTATAAATAACTTCATATCTCCCATTGCTTTAACTAAAACAACCTCCCCGATTCCTACCTTAAATGTTGCTTTGCTTTCTATTAATTGTCTCCATGAACTTGTTTCTTGAGAGAAAATAGAGATATGATTAGCAACACCTGAATCTATTATCCAGGTCTTCTTATCATTTTCCACTAAGCATGTTTCGATGACAAGTAAATCGTATTTACTATGTCGTTCGATTTTCGCATTCTCAACTATATAGTTCTAAACTTTAAATGAGATGGGAGATAGAGGGCATTCCTCAATTAAAACTTGTTTTGAATCATCATTTGTTAGTAATTTACATGTTCAATTGTTATTACCGTTAACTAAAGCAGAAGTGAGTATTTTAGAAGAATTCGACATGCTGAAATTTTAAACATATTCTTATTAGTAAAAAGCAACTAAATCCAAATCAAGTTTTAGCAAAAAAGTAATATTGTATCCAAAATCATTATTTATTTGCAACAATACTATAGTAAGTCAAAATAGTGCTACCGAGGGGCAGTCAAATACCCCTTCACTAAAGCAAGACTTTATTGACTAAATACTATCTCTAGAATAGCTCTTATTTCTATAGTCATTTAGTTACCATTTTCAGTCAGAAATTACTAACATTAAGTAACTCTATAAGTGTAACCCGCCATTTTCAGATGTCAAAGGTCGGCCCCAACGATACTACCTAATTGGAGAGTCATAGTTAGGAATAGACCTAAGAAATCCTATCCATTTATGGAGTTTGAGTTGTTTCGAATCCTATGTTACATCACTTCGAGGGGATATCCATCGTTAAATGACTAGCAAGGGCGCTTAAAGCTAACCAGTAGACGCAACATAGGAATCTCACGGTCCAAACTAATGAAAGAGACCGCAGGACACGTTGACACATATCCTTCCCCCACTTACTATGAACTACTTCCCACATTCACATTGATCTTGACCCATACGAACACTTTCCGAATGGAGCAGTTAAGGTATAATCGATACGAAGTGTTGCATGGACCTCACGATGTGAACTTTCTAGGGTTGTGAAACTTGAAATCAATATATCACATATTTGATTTTACAATGAACAATTTCCCCTTATTCACCTTGATATTGACTCATACAAATACTTTCCGAATGGAGGTCACTCCCAAGGTGATAGGAAGTGTCGCATGAACCTCACGGTGTGAACTCTTTAGGGCTGTGAGAATTAAAATCAAAACATCGTATATTTGATTTTACTATGAACAACTTCCTCTATTCACCTAGATCTTGATTCATGCAAACACTTTCTTAATAGAGCAGTCGAGGTATAATCGACACGAAGCGAAGCATGAATCTCGATGTGAACTCTTAGGGGACATGAGAGCTAAAAACAACATATCATATATGTTACTAATCTCCCACTGAAGCGTTCTAACAATATATCATATACATTATTAAATTCCCAGAGAAGCGTTCTAATAACATATTATATAACAACTTATAAAAATAGACATGCTTTGCATCCATAACATTTATCAAGGCATTTATAATTTAATATAACACTTATATTAAACATTAGAAACCCTAAACATGCATACTATATATTATAACTTTTTATAACATATCTTTAATGCATATAACATGCTTTCTATGGTGGGATTTTCAATCTACATGGCATACAATATGCACATACATGTATTAATTTAAATATAACATCCATCACATGCATAAATATTTAAACAACACTGATATGGTTCAACTTTGGTATTTTAAGCAAGCAATAATAACTAAATTATTACACAAAAGGTTAAAATAAACTTCTAAACTGTTCTGGACCACACGAACCAACCGGAACCACCCGGACCAGACCTCCAAACCTTCAAAAGATGCTGAATCGGTCCGAGGATGGCTGAACTAGACTGGAGTGGTTGAAAAACGGTCAAACCAACCTCCTGCACAAACCGGCTACGAACGCATGCGTTGCTGGGCTGAGATGAGTAGCATTGCAACACTCATCCCAGCGTTGTGACGCCTCGGGCTGCATATGTGCATCGTTGCAACGATCCAATGGCAGCATTGCAACGCTGCCAGGCAGAAGGCATTCCTTCTAGTTCAATCTTCAAATTACAACCTAATTTCGACTCTAATGACTCCAAATAAATTAAAAACTCTAGAGCACACACATAAGCCCATTAGTCAAGAGCCAATTACAAATTTAACTAGGGAATGGAAAAGAAAACTAATGTCAAAGCTGATTAATGCACCATATGAGTCCTCAAACATGCAATCAAAGAAATTCACCCACCAAACTCAAATTAACGTTAATTGAGTGCTTTAATCATACTCTGATACCAATTGATAGGATAAAGAAGCAAGCAACGGAAGCAACCAAAATCAATAAGCATTCTAATTGCATTTAATTTGTGTTTTAAAGCAAACAAAATCAAATTTTCCAGAAGAGGGTTTTCAAGAACAACATACCTTTGAAGAATCCTCCAAATCAAAGCTATTCTTCACGAATTCTCAGTTTCAAATCTTCAGTGAACTACCAAGATATTTTCTCTACTATTCTCAGCCTTGAATTTGAGTGGTAGAACTCAAGATTCAAGTGAATTTGAAGTGAAATGGAATGGGTTTTAGAGAGAAGAAGAAATTATGCAGATTTTTCCTAAAAATCTAACGGCTCTCTCTCAAATTTCAGAAACTCCTTCTTTTATGTAACTTGTACATGCAATCAATCAGAGGTTCAATTCTTTGACTCATCAAAAAGCATTCAATTTGATGGCTAGGTGTTTAAAGGGAAGATCATCCACCAAATCAAGGAACCTTCCACTATAGTACGTGGATTTTTCCATTTAAAAACAAAATTGACTTTCAATTTTGTTTTAATTCAAAAATAAAGATTCAATTTCTCAAATTGAATTTTTGAAAACTGAAAATACATAATTTTTTAATTAATTAAACATATTTAATTAATTAAATAATAATTTAACCTCAAATATTAAATTAATTGAACACTTAAATTTAAACATGAATAGGTAATTAATTAAACATATTTAATTAATTAAATAATAATTTAATATCAAATATTAAATTAATTAAACACCTAACTTTAAACATGAATATTATTCATGTAATTAATATTTAAATCAATATTTAAATATTAAAAGCTCTCCAATTTTGTTTAATTTTGATAAATTAAACGTTTAATTAAACTGAATATAATTATACAAACCCTAATAACAAATTGATCACTTCAAATTGAAAATCCTAAATTCAATTTGAACACTTCAAATTGAATTCATTTTGATAGGATATACAAGCATGCAACGGAAGCAAACAGAATGAATAAACACTATAATTACATTTAATATTAGTTATACAGCATGCTTTTGCAGGAAATCACAAGTGGGTTTCAAACAAACATATCTTTGATGAATTCTTCCAAATCCAAGCTGTTATTCACATCAATTCAACTCCAAATTGTTAGTGAACCACCAAGAGATCTTCTCTACTATTCTCAACCTTGAATTTGAGTGGTGGAATTCGAATTTAAGTGAATTTGTGAAGTAAAAGTATGGGTTTGAGAGGAAGAAAATGAAGTTTTCCGAAAACTCTTTTTTCAGCACTAGAACTCATCAATCTAAGCAAGAATGGAGAGTTTTGAACATCATAAACATGCAAGCACTTCAGTAGACATCAAATACCAGCAACTACTTCAGATTCATGGTAGAATTTCTGTGTAAATGCATGAAAACCACCTCATTCCTAGGTCAAATGTGGAAAAACCCACTTTCTCATTTTTTTTTATTTTTAAATTAATTTCGAAATTTCATAATTTATTTTTTTTAATTAATTCTATAATTAGTCAAAATTTGATTTAATTAATTCTCAATTAATCAAATCTAAAATTAAAAAATCCAATTTCTTAAATTCAATTTAAAATTGGAAATGAATTTGATTTTTAATAAATTAAACATATTTACTTAATTAATTAATTTAATATCAAATACTAAATTGATCACACACCTAATTTTAAACATGAATCTTATTCATGTAATTGATATTTAAATCAATATTTAAATATTATAAACTCTCCAATTTTGATTAATTTCAATAAATTTAACATTAATTATATCAAATATAATTATACAAACCCTAACTTGAATTTGAACTTATTCAAATTCAAACCCTAATTTCAATTTGAACATTTTCAAATTGAAATTCAATTTGAACAATTCAAATTGATATCATTCCAAATTCACTCAATTTATTAATTCAAGGTGTTCATGTTTTACGAGCTAGTAGAGGGACCTTATGGACCTACAGATCATGAGCTCCAACGATTAAGGTTAATTCGCTAAACTCTTTAGACCAAATTAATCAGTATTCGTTAACTATCAAGTCACACCACTATAGCTCGATAGTTGCACACTCCTCACTGTAGATATATTTGTGTCCACATTATTTAACCATAATCAATAAGTTGATCCTTCATAGGTTATTCATAATAACGACTGGGTCAATATGCTGTTTACCCCCGACATTATGTCTTTTTCCTTAAGTTTCTACTGATCCTCTAACGAACAATTGGTTTGTGATCCAATCACTAAACCGGATCCTCTCGGGCCAATGAGAGTGTGGGGCCCCTTGTTCAAGACATGGATTTAGTTTTTAAGAGAACAACCTTTCTCCCATCCCTAAATCGGTAGGCATGAATTCCATCTTGTACCCTATGTCCCCAGCTATCTACCCAATCTTACCCCTAAAAAGAGAGGCTTATTGAGCTGCCGTTATTGAGCCAACCCTCATCCATACAAATCTAAGGATAATCCCGAATAAACAAGAGTTCATAATTAGCTCAGGATTAAGATCGAGTTAGCTAGTTCATCTAAGTGAAATAGTTAGTCTCATTGTATAGGACGCCCCCACTCCTCATGTCAATACATGAACTAATCAGGATCACTTCGTTTGTAGCACCTTTACAACAACTTGTAACAACTACATAGTAGGTCGCATCTAATAGTGTTACTGCAATAAGGCACCCAACCTTATTCTTATACTATAGATCGTTTTAGCTATTTACTCAAACTTGATCCATTTTTATGTCTCAACAAAAAGTTCAAGTATTCATGTAATAGCTGTTGTGTCGTAAAAAGATGTGTTATTCTTAAAGTTAATGAGAGTATGAGATAATGGTTGTGTGCAAACAATTTCAAGAGTCATGCGCTAATCACAAGTTTTCTCGTTGATAAGCCAAGTATAACCTAGCAACGAGTGTCTTAGGATGACCTAAGGTCGAATACGGGGATTTGAAGTGATAGTGTTGTAAAATGGTGAATCATGCATTTATAATAAAGATGCGTTAATTTTGTTAATGCGATAATGAAAATGCATTAATAAAAGACGATGTCTCAGAAAGTTTAATAAATGCAAGATCTGACCGGATGAGCAATGCGACAAGCTTTTTAACAGAATCTATAAAGATGAATGGGTTAGAAGGAAGGCTATTTAGAAATCATTAATCCATACAGGAGATGCGCTTGTGGTTCTTACTTCCCATTGGCTTACACCTTTTGGTGGTTACCGCACTAGTCATATCTCTATGAGGTGAAAAAGGGAAGTGTTGTAGAACGCAAGGTTATTTCTATCTCTAGAAGTACTTCTTGTTTTTCTTAACATGCTTTCGCATGTGAGTATGTTTCCAAGCACGTGTTAAGAAAACTCAATAACCTCTCACGGCATGGATCAAGTCATTCGATTAACCTTCCCCTATACCCTAGGGGTTTAGTGACTCATGAGCAAGGAAATGAAAGATGGATGAACATGGATAAAGATGGAGATGAACATGATGATGATATTGAATTAGTAAATTGTTTAGATAAAAATTTAACTAATATTTTAGATAACAATGTTCTACAAAATGATAATACAGAGAGAATGGAATGGTTGCAAGATTAATCTCAATCTCTTGACAAATCGAATTGGTGATGAAATCCTACCGACGTGATAGGACTCGTGGAGTGAATCGGTGAACTTCCTTCTCAGGTAAATTCTCCGGTGGCTTTCTATATGAGGATTTTGAGTTTTTGAATAGAAGGTTCCTTGCAAAAGTTAGGCTTTCTGATCTTGTTCGCTATTTGTCACTTTGTTGTGCTGAGGCTCTATTTATAGAGCCATGCGTTTATCTACCTTGATAATCCCACCCTGATTGGTTGCTATCATTTGTCGAGGTAGGTGAGAATGTCAGCACTGCATCATGGTCGACGATCAGGACGTACGTCTGAGTATCTGTTGTTCGATTTCAGCCTTAGGCATGCGTTGTTCACATCTTTCCTTGAAGGATTATCGCATGCAATGATTCCTATCTTCCTGCAAAACATAAACCTCAACATTTTTTTGGCCATGAAACGCGGTCAGCGGGTGTGTTTGTGATATCTTTATAAAACTTTGCTTTTTTATACCAATTTAACCATGACCGACGCAATTTTTTCCTATCTATTGTCGCATATTCTAAGAATGTAGTACAAATAACTTGTATTTCTACAAGTTATCAATAGCCATGGATCTTTGTTTATTGGATTTAAACTTTACGAATGCAATTTAAAGATTCAATAACAACTTTATTGAAGAAATATTGAATAACATCTTTATTGATAATAGAATGTGTTTAACTTTACGAACTGTGTTTTAGTTTACAAAACCCAACAATACTCCTACTTAGACTGAAACTACAGTGGAACAATATATGCAAATATATACAATGTTGAGTTACAATGAGAGAATAAAAGGTATAAATACAATAAGCTAGGGCATCAGATACCCATAAATTCTCCCACTTGTCCTAGTGATATCTCGTAGACCTAGTCCTATTAAGTGATTTTCGAACACTTTAGTCGAGAGGGCCTTTGTAAATGGATTAGCTAAGTTGTCTTGTGAGGCTATCTGTGTGACAATCACGTCTTTTCTATGTACAATCTCCCTGATGAGATGGTACTTATGCTCAATGTGCTTTCCATGTTCATGGCTTCGAGGTTCTTTTGAATTTGCAATTGCTCCACTGTTATAATAATACAAGGTGACTAGTAGGTGCATATTTGGAACCACTTTCAAATCAGTCAGGATCTTTCTGAACCATACTGCTTCTTTCGTTGCTTCATTTACAGCTACATACTCCGCTTCCATTGTGAAGTTAGCAATACAACTTTGTTTGATCTCCACACTACTGCTCCTTCATTTAGAGTGAATACTGACCCCGAAGTAGATTTCCTTGAATCAATATCAGTCTGAAAGTCATAATTATTGTATCCATTAAGGATCAACTCCTTAACACCACACACGAGCATGTAATTTCTCGTTCTCCGAAGATACTTGAGAATGTTCTTAACGACAGTCTAATGATCATATCTAGGATTGGACTGAAACCTGCTGACTATTCCACCGGCATAGCATATGTCATGACGAGTACACAACATCGCATACATTAAACTCCCTACTGCTGATGCATATGGAATTCGTTTCATAACCTCAACATCTTGAGGTGTCTTAGGACTTTGTTCCTTAGACAGATGAATTCCATGTCTGAAAGACAACGTTCTTAGAGTTTTGCATTTTATATCTAGAAAAGATCTTGTCTATATAAGATGCTTGAGATAATGCTAAAGTTATGTTCTTGCGATTTCGAACTATTTGGATCCCAAGAACTTGCTTCTTCCAAATCTTTCATTTGGAATTGTGTAGCCAGCCATCTCATAATATCAGCTAGAAACTGATAACTTGTAGAAATACAAGTTATTTATGCCACCTTATCTAGATATTGCGGCCAAAAGTTAGTAAATATGTGCTGATTGTATGAAAATTAGCCTAGTATTACAATAATTATAAATGTTTGCAATTACACCCACTAACACCATAAAGATGGAAGACAAGCCGAATTTTGATTTCTTTTATAGGAGACCAAGTCACCGCTTGCATTTAAGGCTCACGAGAAACTGATCAACGCATTTCTGTCACATTGCGCCCGTCAATCAACAATGAAGAGTCGATTACCACAATGACGGCGCAATGCGATAGTCGATCCAGAGTTGTGTTTCAACCGCATGCGGTAATAAAAAAAACACCACATGCGAATCCATGATCGAAAGATGCAGCTGAGCAACACAAAAGTGGAGGATTGAGACATGTGTACAACTAACGGTTGTACAGAATTGACGATCTGATTGCATAACAGAAGGAATAATATCCCTCCATCTTCGGAATTACCATGACAATCAAGTAGGGACAACAAGGCCGGAGTCAAAGAACTGCACCTATAAATACCTCATTGATTTCAAAGAAAAAGTATGCTATGGGATACGGGGTAAATGTTGCAAAACTGTTGAGAGAAAAGGCTGAGCTGAGTGCTTGAGTGAAGAAATCCGGGAAGAAGACGAGATAAGGCCGAGAGGTGAATCTCATATCTAACCTATCAAACACCCGATTGAAAGCTCTGTGGAAAGATCCATGCTACCGGTGGAGCAAGCCTGAGAGGGAAGCTCTTCTTACCATCAAATCCATCCTATCCGACAAGCAGATCTCCATCGAATCAGTGCCAAGACATTGGCACTTGTTTGTATCTGTTCTATCTCTTTCATCGTTGTATTTCATGTATCCTTTATCTTTTCATTCACACACCATGTATCAAACTCTTAATAGACATATTAAATGTTTTGATAGCTTTCATTTACCATCTTCTGTCTATTTCCGTTCACCCATCAATCACTTTCTTCATGATGTCTTCTTAATTCCTTTATAAGAAATATGAATTAACTAAGTACTTAATCTGTATTAAAGATATAAAATGGGTTTAGCTAAGGCATGCTAGACAACATCTTTCCCTGTAAGAGCATAAGTGAAGATCACATTCCGATCTATCGAGAGAAGATCAGAAGAATGTGTTAACTAAAGCGAGTAGTACTTCCAGACATGGAAGCAACCTTGCGTTCATTGCGTTAGTCTCTGTTTCACCATAGACAAGTGGGAGCGCGGCCGATCACTGAAAGGTGTACGCCAAGAGAAGAGAGAAACAACAGTTGTAGCTTCAACGCAATTGAGAACTTGCGTTGTTTATATTATTTGTCTTTCTCTTTCTATTATGTTCATAAGACTTGCCGCCGCATTTCACGTCTTTGCACAACTTTCACAGCTAGCCTTGACCCCAACATCTTGTACATGAAGCTTGTATCTTGTATCATCTAGCTTAGGTTTATTGTATTTCATTTTATTATCGCATCTTTATTGCTTTACTTTATTTTATCGCAATTTATATACCTGTACAAACACATTTTTAAAGATTGAAAACCTGGTCGCATATATCATGAACATACCACAATAACCTAAACCAGTCCCCATGTTCGACCTCGGATCACATCGAGAAACTTGCGGTGGAATTACACTTGATTCTATCGTAAGGAAACTTGTGACAATGCATGGCATACTACATGAACACCCATCATTAACGCATATCTAGTGGTAGTATCGCATCATTTCGAGCATAGAACATCAATCATTGTATATCTTAATTTTATGTGTTACAAGTTTATGGCGCTGTTGCCGGGGATTTCGTTAATGGTTTATTGTTTGAGTGTGTTTTTGGTATTTTGCAGGATAGATCTCACTGTACTGGTTGTTCAATGTGGAGAGCAGCTTGATGGTTTATGAGTTTTGGTGCTGAACCGAAATTCGTAACTGACCCTGAGATCGAGCGAACTTTCCGCGCAAGAGTACGTTAGAACCGAATTAGGCGAAAGAAGGCAGCCAACATGGAGGACAATAACGATAATGCAGTGCCAGTTGTGAACCAAGGGGCTGTT
>NC_052350.1:36574242-36779043 GCF_009727055.1 Benincasa hispida
GCAGGCTTTTACTGATTCCTCAAAGCAGGAGGTTTTAGGATAAGATATACACGGAGGCCAAAGTCATCCTCGACCGCATCTCGCGGAATATGGATTGGATAGACGATGGTTATGGAGGCCGAGGCACCGATAAAAAGAAAACTGAAACAGCCATTGTCCCTGCAGAGACAATGACCACGTTGGCCGCGCAAATGGCCATGGTGACCTCGATCATTCAGTCAATGGCAATCAACCAAGGAGCCATTGCTCCACAATCAACGTAACCCGTTGTACCAGCTCAAGTGGTCACAATTAGTTGCGTTAATTGTGGAGGGGCTCACGGAGCTGATGTGTGTCCATTGAACCTTCAGCAAGTGTGTGCTATACAGAACAACCCCTTCAGCAACACCTATAATCTAGGCTGGAGGAGCCATCCTAACTTCGGTTGGGGAGGCAATCCCAACCTAGGGGGGCCAGTGAACCATCAAGGGGGAAGTAGAGGAAACCCTCCTTTTCACCATAACCAAAGGCAATCAAAACCGCATAACCAGCAACCATCATCATCTAACACCTCGGAAGGCTCATTAGAGATGCTACTGAAGCAGTATATGGATAAAAATGATGCAGTGATGCAAGCACAAGCGTCCTCTATAAGGAATCTGGAGATTCAAGTGGGCTAGCTAGCCTCTGAGCTAAGAAGTCGAACACCGGGAACATTGCCCAACAATTCAGAAGCCCCGGGATCTACAGGGAAGAAGCAATGTCCTTAAGACATTGAGCAGGCAAGCCTGACCACCTATGGAGATGTGGATTGCGATCGCCCAGGACAACGCAATTTTTGGTCCATATCTCAATACTATGTTTAATGCTTTATTGAATTTATGTCTCTTTAAATTATGAATTATGTCTTCAATTCTTCATTTAATTCAATTTTGACTTTATGAATTTATTTCCTCATTCACTTCTCTGCATTTAATTATTTCTTGTCTTTAATCCTTTGACTTTTTTTGTAATCAATGCATTGTGCTTAAATTGTGAATGATTGAGTAATAAAGGAAAATCTATTTCTGCAAGTCACAGTAATTGCGTTGATGAAAATTGTAAAATTAAAAAAAAAACAATTAACAACAAGAAAGCAAGACGACAATGGACGCATATCAAACCAATCAGGAATGCTTTGCGTTCACCTAACTCAACTGTATTGAGTTGAGGGGTGTGTTGCGCTCGCATATGTCCTTTGCCCGTCCTCTGCAAAGATACGGTTGTGTTGGTGAGCACAATGCGTTATTCTTTTTCATGCATCCATTTAAATAAAATATTAAAGAAAAATTCGTTTGGAAATTTGGGAAGAAGTCCAATCGATTCGTATCCCCAAGCAATTATGACTTGGCAGACGAAAGGATACATTTTCTGAAATTCCATAAATGAGGGAGGTGGAACGACGCGCCTGTTGAGCTGCTCGAGGCCAGTCGCCGCAAAAATCGTGTTGGACCCCACCACGGCCCAACCTATAAATACGACCTCCTTCTTCATTGAAAACCCTTTACCTCACTTCGACAAACCAGAAACCCTAAGTGTCTTGCATCCCAAACCTTTCTTTCTTCCTAGCAGCTCGAGTTTTTATCAGCCTTTCTAAGCTCGTATCCATGGCTGACCAAACCCCAAACCAATCCGCTTCACCTTCCACCCCTGATCAAGTAGCCATGCGAGAGGCAGCATTCCTGGCTGCCAGTCGCAGGCTTGCCACCCAAGCCCACACCATCCCCAGAATCGCCAGAAGATCCCGAAGAAATCCTTTAGCCGTTAGGCCTTCTGTGTTCAAGAGAGGAGGAAGCACCGAGAGCATGCCTACGCCAACACCTGCCGTCTCCACTGAAATTGAGAGGAAGAGACGAGATGATACGGAGGTGTTTTGCAACATCCTAAGTACCTTGGAGCAATGAGGTGGACTGCTCGAGGCAAGGGTTGTAAACAAACCACTGCCTACGGAGGAGGAGGCAATAGTAGTGGCAGATGAACCAGTGAAGGATGGAGTAGTGGTGGTGGAAGAAGTGGTAGTTGAAGAAGAAGAAAAGGGGAATGATGTTTTGGTCCCCAAAACTCAGGAGGCAACTGTCATCGCAGAAATTTATGATGAACCTCCAAGAAGAAAAGAAGAGGAAATTGCGATCAAGAAAAGAGAAGTAGAAGAGATCGCAGTCAAAGAGGCCAAGGAAGCAGAGGTTGCATTAATGACTGCTGACACTGCGATAGGGGAGGTTGCAGGGGATGACGACCAGAAGAGGCCGAGAAAGAAGATAAGAAGAGAGAGAAGCAACCAGAAGAGGATGGGAAGGAAGATAAAAAGAAGAAGAAGAAGGGAAAGAAGGCTGGAGCGGCAGAGTCTTCACATCATTACAAGGCAAGAAAGAACAAAAAGAAAAAGGATGATGATGAAGATGAAGAGGCCAAGAAGAAGAGGAAGAAGAAAGAGAAAGAGGAGAGAAGATTGCGCTGAGGTGAGAAGAGGCGCCTAAAAGAAGAAAAAGAAGCAAGGCAGAGGGCTACGAGCCCTGAGAAGGTGGAGAATCAACCTCCGTAAGGGAGGATAGGGGGAAACAGTGCAGTTGATGGAACCGGCGCAATCTGAAGCAACACATTGGTTGCAACGAATGAAGGAAAAGAAGCAAAGAAAACCCCCCTAATGCGGCGTCGCAAGGAGAATGCACCGCAAGGGTCCACAATTGACCTTCAAAGATTAATTTTGGCATTGGAAGAGAAAGAGAGAAAAAGAAAAGAAAAAGAAGAGAAGCAAGAAAAGATGGAGACGGGGAAGCTCATCATCGCAGAGGGGAATAGAAGAAGAAGATTGGAGTTTGAAAAAACGTGACGCAACAATGAGCTTGCCAGACTTGAAGGGATCAGAAGCGCGAGGAGGAATAATGCCTGTTGCTGGCCTCTGAGCAATTCGAAGAAGAGTTTGTGAGAAAAGAAAAAGAAGAAGAGGAAAAAGAGAGAGGAAAAAGGAAGAAGAGGACGGATTGTTTTTGGAGGAGAAGAGGAAGAAGCGCAAACCCAATGAGAAGCGCTTATATAAGAGCAAGGGCAAAGAGCTCACCGAGCACGAGAAAGAAAAGCAACGCAGAGAGCAGGAAAAGAGAGAACGACAAGCAGCCCGTCTTGCGTTGGCAAAAGGCAAGGCCATTGTAGAAAGCAGCGAACCCGCAGCGGCCAAGAAACGAACACCAAAGGAAAAGGAGAATGATGATATGTTGATCGAGATGGGCTTCTACCCTGCGTCTGTCTCTTATACACATCTAGATGTGTATAAGAGACAGACGCAAGGGACATCAATGAAATTTATCAGATGAAGGACAATCCTGATGCATCAGGGAACAAGATTATTGATGATCCCACAGAAGAACAGATGAAGGACGCGTTGAAGTTACTAACGCAACCAGGCACGAAGTGGTCGGTCTCGCTCAAAGGCATCTGTACCTTAGAGTCTAAGTCCTTGCTGCCGGAGGGAAGGTTCTGGGTTTATTTGGTCAATAAGCGGCTGATCCCAACAATGCACGACAGAACTGTATCAAGGGATCGGGTCATGGTTACATATTGCATAGCCCTTGACATTCCTATCGACGTAGGGCACTTGATCGCGGGGCAGATCAAAGCATTAGTGGGGCATGTTCGGGGGCAGTACTTCTTCCTGTGGATCGTTTCAAGTCTATGCTTGTCTATGGGTGTAGGCATTGATGAAGAGCCCATGCCAGAAGTCCACGGCCTCATCAACATAAAAATCTTTAGGATGCTCCTCAAAGATTCTCAACACTGCCCCGAGCTGCCAGCAAAGAGGCCTGCGATCGATTTGAATGTGCCTCAAGAACCAAGGCCCAAAAGACAGCGAAGAGAAGGTCTAGGATCTGTCTCTTATACACATCTAGATGTGTATAAGAGACAGGCCCATGCCAGAAGTCCATGGCCTCATCAACATAAAAATCTTGAGGATGCTCCTCAAAGATTCTCCACACTGCCCCGAGCTGCCAGCAAAGAGGCCTGCGATCGATTTGAATGTGCCGCTGGAACCTACACCAAAAAAAAACGAAGAGAGGGTAAGGGAAAGAGAAGGTCCAAGAGTCACCAACGCAAAATCTTGAACCTATGGACCCTCTTCCCTTAGTCACCGACCTTCATGTCCTCCGAGCCCGCCAACGCAACCCTCTTTCCCCTTACATGAGCATTTTACAAACCTTCTCCTTGTCCCCAACTCTTCTGTTTACCCAGCAGCCCTACCTTTACCTTTAGCATCATCACCGCAACCCACCATTCCACCGCCACAAGTTGATGACCCACACGATTTGGGTGAAGGCACCTTTGCCCAACCCCAACACGATGCTGGCAAGACATTGCAGGCACAACCCTCCATCACCTCCATGGCTGCTGAGTTAGCAGAAATGAGATACCTCTTCTCCCAACAACAACAACTCTTCTCTCAACAGCAACACTTCTTCAATCAATGATTTGAGGTAGTAATGGAGCGCATTAATGATATTCAATGCAGTGCTGCCACATCAAGAGAGGCGTTGATCAACATGCAGCGCAACATCTATAAAGTCCATATGCACCAGAGAATGCTTGTGGAGCGTAATCAAGAGTACTTCAACTTTCTTACCACATATCTTCATGGTCCAATGGTGCCCCTACATCTCTGGTAGCACTTAAATTTTGAAGAAGCGCCTCCTGTACCACCTCAAAATCTGCCTGATCCCCCTGCTCCTCAACCTTAGTATTTACACTTTCTTCCAATACGATTTTTATGCGGCCATTCTTTATTTGTATTCAATTCATTTATTATTTGTAAAGTAATCAAATTCTTTGACTCTTTTACAGGCAGTAGAAAATGTTGTAATGCGTTCATTTGTAATTTATTTATATACATTTTAATAGTCAATACAATCAGAGTATATATTCACTCCACTTTTTGCATGTGCCTCTTTCCTTATCTTCCTTTGTCAATTTTTGTAATATTCTAAATCTCTTATTTTTACGATCTTCATTGTGTTGCTATGATGTATTACATATTTATACATAGAAACATTTCCCATACTTAGTAAATTCTGACTAACACTTAGTTAATTCTTAGTTTAGCAGTACTTTACCTTTTATCTTTCAAAGTTCTGCTCAAACCTTCTTTTTGAAATTTTCTTCTAAGTGTTTGTCTAGTCTCTCCAAACAATGCAATGAGCACCTTGCTCAACTTTAAATTTGGCGGTGGGGAAGGTCTAAGCAGATAAGATCAAGATTATGTTGTAGTTAAGAAAATGTGTCCATTTTCATTTTAAAAAAATGAATATATATATATATATATTTATGCAAAACTCCAATGTCAGCACAAGGGAAAACCTCAAAACTGTCCCAACCTGATAAGAGTTTAGTTGTGAAAGAAGTCTGCTTATAGTTGGATGTTCATATGACACCCGTAGGAGCAAGCCAAAACAAAGGTGGGTTTCCAAGAACAACGCAATATAAAAAAAAAAACAAAGAAAGAAATAAAAACAAAAATAAAAGAGTGCAAGAGACAACTCCTCTGATTATCATGAGTTAAAATTGAAATTGGCACACAACCGTAGTTGGATGTCCGCATGACACCCGTGGGGATAAGCCAAAACGAAGAGTGTAACCATGATCAACAATCTCTAAGTGAATAAATGATGCAAAGTTTTGCTCTTCGCATATAGACAAATCAAGTTGTTTTGACAAAGAAGAGATAAACATTCTATTTTGAAAACTAGAAAAGCATCTTTAAGTAGAATTTTGTCATATAGAAGAATGAAGTAGGGCTTGCTAAGAATTAGCAAGGATAGAAGGAAATTGCGATGTCAAGTAATGTGCCTAAGTGTACCATTCGGAGCAACCAATCGTCGCAAAAATAGAGGATAGGAATTGAGCATGATTGCCTTAGTAGAAGATATGCTTGAGGACAAGCATATATCTAAATTTGGGGGTGTGATAACTTGTAGAAATACAAGTTATTAATGCCACCTTATCTAGATATTGCAACCAAAAGTTAGTAAATATGCGTCGATTGTATGAAAATTAGCCTAGTATTACAATAATTATAAATGTTTGCAATTACACCCACTAACACCATAAAGATGGAAGACAAGTCGAATTTTACTCTGTTTTGCAAGAGACCAAGTCACCACTTGCGCTCAAGGCTCACGAGAAACTGATCAACGCATCTCTGTCACATTGCGCCCATCAATCAAAAATGAAGAGACGATTACCGCAATGACGGCGCAATGCGATAATTGATCCAGAGCTGTGTTTCAACCGCATGCGAATCCATGATCGAAAGATGCAGCTGAGCAACGCAAAAGCGGAGGATTGAGACACGTGTACAACTAACGGTTGTGCAGAATTGACGGTCTGATTGCATAATATCCCTCCATCTTCGAAATTACCATGACAATCAAGTGGGGAACACAAGGTTGGAGTCAAAGACCTGCAACTATAAATACCCCATTGATTTCAGAGAAAAAGTATGCTATGGGATACGGGGTAAATACTGCAAAACTGTTGAGAGAAAAGACTGAGCTGAGTGCTTGAGTGAAGAAATCCGGGAAAAAGACAAGATAAGGCCGAGAGGTGAATCTCAGTTTTAACCTGCCAAACACCCAATTGAAAGCTCTGTGGAAAGATCTTTGCTACCGGTGGAGCAAGCCTGCGAGGGAAGCTCTTCCTACCATCAAATCCATCCTATCCGACAAGCAGATCTCCATCGAATTAGTTCCAAGACATTGGCACTTGTTTGTATCTGTTCTATCTCTTTCATCGTGTATTTCATGTTTCCTTTATCTTTTCATTCACACACTATGTATCAAACGCTTAATAGACGTATTAAATGTTTTGATAGCTTTCATTAATTAACATCTTCTGTCTATTTTCGTTCACCCATCAATCACTTTCTTATGATGTCTTCTTAATTCCTTTATAAGAAATATGAATTAACTAAGTACTTAATCTGTATTAAAGATATAAAAATGCGTTTAAGCTAAGGCATGCTAGACAACATCTTTCCCTGTAAGAGCATAAGTGAAGATACCATTCCGATCTATCGAGAGAAGATCAGAAGAATGTGTTAACTAAAGCGAGTAGTACTTCCAGACATGGAAGCAACCTTGCGTTCATTGCGTTAGTCTCTGTTTCACCACGAACATGTGGGAACGCGACCGATCACTGAAAGGTGTACGCCAAGAGAAGAGCGAAACAACATTTGTAGCTTCAACGCAATTGAGAACTTGCGTTGTTTATATTATTTGTCTTTCTCTTTCTATTCTGTTCATAAGACTTGCCACCGCATTTCACGTCTTTGCACAACTTTCACAGCTAGCCTTGACCCCAACATCTTGTACATGAAGCTTGTATCTTGTAAAGATTGTCTAGCCTTGACCCCAATTTATATACCTGTACAAACACATTTTTAAAGATTGACAACCTAGTCGCATATATCATGAACATACCACAATAACCTAAGCCAGTCCCCATGTTCGACCTCCGATCACACCGAGAAACTTGCGGTGGAATTGTCCCCGTGTTCGACCTCCGATCACACTGAGAAACTTGCAGTGGAATTACACTTGGTTCTATCGTAAGGAAACTTGTGACAACACATGGCATACTACGTGAACACCCATCATTAACGTATATCTAGTGGTAGTATCGCATCATTTTGAGCATAGAACATCAATCATTGTATATCTTAATTTTATGTGTTACATAAATTCTACTTCTTTTCCAATAACTTGAATATCATCAACATACAAGACGAGAAAAGTGACAGTTTTGTTAACGATTTTCTTGTAAACACAAGATTCGTTAACATCTTGTTCAAAGCCATAAGATTTGATCGCAGTGTCAAATCTCAAATTCTAGGATCTAGATGCTTATTTTAACCCATAAGTGGATCGATTTAGCTTGCAAACTTTTTGTTCTAGACCCTGTTCAATAAACCCTTCTGGTTGAGACATGTAGATACTTTCTTCAAGATAGACATTGAGAAAGGTTGTCTTGACATTCATTTGCTATATTTCATAATCATAAAATGCAGCTATGGACAAGAGTATCCTAATGGATTTTATCATGGCAACAGGAGAGAAGGTTTCTTCATAGTCTACCATTTCTATTTGGGTAAAATCTTTTGCCACAAGTCTTGCTTTATAGGTATGTACCTTACCAGCTTTGTCTCGTTTTCTCTTGTGGATTCATTTGCAACTGATGGGTAATACCTCTTCAGGTTGATCTACAAGATCCCAGATAGAATTGAAGTACATAGACTCCATTTCAAGGTCCATGGCTTTAATCCATTGGTCTTTGTCCACATCATTCATTTCTTGTTTGAACGTCAATGGATCCTCTAAGCCATCGTCTGGCATGATGACTTGAATTTCAGTTAAAACCATGTACTGGTCAGGCTGTTGCACAACCTTCCCACTAGGACGAGGCATTTTCAACTCTTGAGAATGATGTGAAGTACTCGTTTCATCTATTGGGATTGGTGTCCTAATTCTCCCGGTAGTCTTGTAGTGTTTAAACATTTTGCAAACATATTGTTATTAATAAAATAAGTGTTATTTTATAGCATTTACTCAAATTCAATAAACTAAGATCCGTGGTTATTTCATGTAACTTAAACATGTATGTGGAGACATACAAGTGGATCATGCCATAAGTAATAATCTAAATGGTCTGTAGTAGATGGATAAAGCAGGGATATCTCATCCTGTTAACACTACGGATATGGCCTTCTTTGTAGATATTACAAGTGTTGTAAAATGCTACAAATTGTCTGATCGTGACCATTCATGTGGAGACATGCAAGCGGGGGTATCTTATACAAAGAGTTTGTATAAGACAAAATCACGAGATGATTAGTCTCTTTATATAATGTCGTTGATAATTGAGACTTACTCTCACTAAAATGACCATAGGTGACATGACTTTAATCCTGAGTGAGTTGGAAACTCCTGCCTATAAGGGCAGTCCTTTGATTTGTATGGGTGAGCGTAGCCAGATTACAAACTCAACAAGCCTGCCATTTGGGGGATTTGTCTGATTGGGGAGCTGGGAACTCAGCTACACAAGACGAAATTCACTCATTCCTCGAAGCAGGGGTAAGTAGATAAATTGCTCCCTTAAGGGCTGATTTTGGGTCTTGAACATAGTGGCCACACCCTCTCTTTAGAAGAGAGGACTCAGTCATAGTAGGACTATGACTCATTGTTCATTAGAGGAATAAGTGGTACATAAGGAGTTAGATGTAACTATAGGGACAAAACGGTAAATTGGCCCAACTATACTTACGAGCGATCTGTAAAGGGTTATCGTACTGTTGATTAGTTATATCCAATGGATACATAAATATATCTGTAGTGCGAAGAATGCAGTTGTTGGTCTTTGGTAGAGTGACCAACAGTTAACGGATGGTGGATCCCATGACTAAAGAGATTAGTCAGTTATTCACGTACCGTTGGAGCTTCAAGCTACAGGTCCATAAGGTCCCCTTGGTAGCTTAATGGGTTCAAGTTGAGAATCAAATTTTGGGTTTGTTTGAAGTGTTCAAATTAACAAAAGAAAGTTTAATTATATGTGATATTGATATGATGTATTAGATACATTAATTGGAGGAATTAATATAAATATGATTTATATTAAATACCATAACATAGAAAAAGAACTATGGTTTATATGTTTCATATAATGAAATATTAAAACTATAGGTTATAAATATAATATGATAAGTTGATTAATATATTTATCTATAACATATGAGTTATGTGATAATTAATTATTCTTTTTCTCTAATAATAAAATTGAGTGGGAGGTTATTGGAGGTTATGGTAAATGTGAGATAAAAGGATTTTGGTTTTCCAAAATTAAAAAAAGAAGTTGATGATTCATTCGATGTATCTCACAAAAAGGCGATCAAGTAAAAGTGTTTTACTAAACGATCGCATACAGAGCATACACAATCGAGCTACGAGTTGACTATATGATAGTTACTCATTTGATCGTTGCTACACGATCGAGTAGCAAAGTCTATACGATAGGCTTCCATTTACTAAATGATCAAGTATTTCGTATATACGATAGACAACCTTCACCTCTTACTTACTCGATCGTTTACTTCCTACTTTCCTCAATCCAAGATCATACAGAGCCCACAACTCCTAGATTCTCACACTGAGAATACCAAGGGAACATTTGTGGTGGTGTTCTAATTCAGTTCAAGGATCGAGTTGGACTCGATTCGAATTAAGGTTCATTCAGATGTTTGTTGAGATCGTGTTTTGATTGTTGGTTCGAGTTCGTGCTGTTGAATGAGTTGCTGTATGATCGAGGGATACTTGAAGAAGAGTTCTTCAAAGGTATGCATACTCTATTCCTTGTATCTTTATTTTAAGTAGCATGCTGTAATTTCTGATTATCCATAATCGTTTCCGTGTAACACTATAATTGTTTGTGTTCATTCTCAATGGGCTTTGGAACGATCCACTTTCGCTGCTCAAAGGATGTCTAATCAGATTTCCTTCATCATCAACTACTCTTGTTGATGGACCTCCTCTATCAACAACTCTTATTGATGCATTTATCATTTTTCTGGTCATGTCTTCTATTACTAGCTTAATGAAAGGTTGATGATTCTTTATGTGGTCCTCCTCCAGGAAAGTTACATTTGTCGATACAAATACCTTGTCTTCCTGAGGATCATAAAAGAAACCACCATTCGTTTCTTTAGGGTAGCCAACAAATAGGCATACTTTTGAAGGCATTCCAACATCTTAGGATTTTGCACTAACACATGCACTGGGCAACCCCACATTCTGAAGTGATGTAAACTTTCTTTACGTCCTCTCCAGAGCTAGTAAGGTCTTTCAGAAACACTTTTTGAGGGTACCATGTTCAAAATATACACTGCAGTTTGAATTGCATAACCCCAAAAAGAACTTGGTAACTGGACATAACTCATCATGGAACGAACCATGTCCAACAAAGTTCTATTTCTCTTTTCTGCCACACCGTTTTGCTGAGGTGTGTTAAGGGCTGTGAGTTGAGACTGGATTCCATGTTCTATCAAATAGTTCTAGAATTCCAAGTCCATATACTCACCACCTCGATTTGATCAGAGTGTTTTAAGCTTTTTACCTAATTGGTTTTCAATCTCAGTCTTATACTCGTTGAACTTTTCAAATGTTTTGGACTTTTGATGCATTAGGTAAATATGCCCATACCTTGAATAGTTATCAACGAAGCTGATGAAATATTCATATAGTCCTCTAGCTCTAACATTCATAGGACCACAAAGGTCTGAATGTACGAGTTCTAAGGGTTCTTTGGCTCTAAGTCCTTTTCCAGAAAAAAAAAAATCTTTTAGTCATTTTACCCTCAATACAGGATTCACATGGCTTTAATGAACTGTCTTCTAACTTATTTAGATAACTGATCTTAACCAATCTCGCAATCCTGTTGAGATCTATGTGACCCAGTCTCAAATGCCAAAGATAGGCATTTTGAAAGACTTTCCTTTTCTTATTATGAGTTTCAGCTATTTTAAACATCTCTATGTTCAAAACGGCCTGTACCTTAGTCGGTTTTAATAAATACAAGTTATTTTCTATTTTTGCAGAACAAATTTTGATATTCTTCGAAGTAATGAACACTTCATCATTTTTGAAAGAAATTTTATAGTTTTATTCCAGCAAACAAGAGATAGATATTAGATTCCTTTTAATAGAAGGAGTGTAATAAACATTTTTAAGTAAAATGTATTTATCTCCTACAAATAACTTCATATCTCCTACTGCTTTAGCTGAAACAATCTTCTCGGTCTCTACCTTAAAGATTGCTTCGCCTTCTTTCAACTGTCTCCAAGAACTTCTTTCCTATGAGAAAGTACATATATGATTAACGGTACCTAAATTTATTATCCAGGTTTTATCATTTTCCACTAAACATATTTCGATAACACGTAAATCATATTTATCTTGTTGTTCAAATTTTGCATTCTGATCTATATCGTTCAAAACTTTAGATGAATTGGGAGACAGAGGACAATCCTCTGTTAAAACTCTTTTAGTACCATCAACTGCTAGTAATTTGTACATTTATTCGATTTTACCGTTAACTAATTTGGATGCGAGTATTGTAGAACAATTCGACATGATAAAAAATTTAAACAAATTTTAATGACTCTAAATTCAAAATCAAGTTTTAGCAAAACAAGTAATAATGTACTCATAACCATTATTTATTTGCAACGATATTATAGTGAGTTAGAATAAATGCTATCGAGGGGCAGTCAAATACTCTTTCACTAAAGCAAGATAATTTTGACCAAACACTATCTCCAGAATATCTCTTATTCCTATAATCGTTTAGTTACCATTTTTGGTAAAAAAATTACTAACTCTTTAGTAATTTTGTAAGTGTAACCCTCCATTTTTAGACCTCAGAGGTCGGCCCCAAACGATGCTACCGAAATGGAGAGTCGAGGTTGGGAATGGACCTAAGAAATTCTATCCATTTCTGGAGTTTGATTTGTTCAGAATCCTATGTTACAACCCTCCGAAGGGATAGCTGTCATTAAACGACTAGCAAGGGCCACTTAAAGCAAACCAGCAGGTACAACATAAGAATCTCATGGTCCAAACTAACAGAAAAGACCGCAGGACATGTTGACACATATCCTTCACCCACTTACTATGAACTACTTCCCACATTCACCTTGCTCTTGACTCATACAAACACTTTCCGAATGGAGCAGTTGAGGTATAATCGATACGAAGCGTTGTATGGATCTAACCGTGTGAATTTTGTAGGGACATGAAAGTTGAAATCAATATATCATATATTTGATTTTATATTTGAACGACTTCCCCTTATTCACCTAAATCTTGATTTATGCAAATACTTTCCAAATGGAGCAGTCGCATGAATCATGATTGTGAACTTTTAGGGACGCAACAACTAAAAATAACATATCGTATATGTTATTAATCTCCCACTGAAGTGTTCTAATAACTTTATCATATAAGTTGTTAAACTCCCATTGAAGTGTTCTACTATTAATTTGAGTATATTTATATACTTACATTCATTTTGGCTAACTAAAATAACCCTAAGTCTATGCGGTTTTATCCAAGTATATGATGGAAAACACAATAAAGCAACGGAAGCAAACATAATCAATAAGCACTCTAATTACATTTAATTTGAGTTCTAAAAGCATGCTTTTGCAAAAAAATTGAAGAGGACTTCAAGTTGAACATACCTTTGATGAATTCTCCCAAATACAAGCTGCTCTTCACGTGAATTCAGCTCCAAATTAATAGTGAACCAAGAGATCTTCTCTACTATTCTCAACCTTGAATTTGAGTGGGGGAATTCCAATGAGTGAATTTGTGAAAGAAAATTCTGGGATTTTAGAGGAAGAAGAAGAACTTGCAGAAACTAATTTCTTTTTCAACTCTTCTCTATCATCTCAACAAATTTTGAGAGCTTTTTATTAAAACACAGCATGCAAGCACTCTAATTAGATTCAAGGCCAGCAACAGCTTCATTATTTAAGTGGATTAGGTGGGATTGAAAGGAGATTACACCTCCTACTTGGTTTAATGTAGGAAAAACCCAATAAAAAGATTTTTCCAATTTCAAATTAATTTCTTAATTTTCAATTTTCCAATTAATTCAAAATTAATTAAAACCAATTTGATTTAATTCATAATTAATCAAATTCAACATTTCAAAATTCAATTTCTCAAATTGAATTGAAAATTGGAAATTAATTTGATTTTTAATGAATTAAACAAATTTAATCAACTAAATAATTTAATATCAAATATTAAATTAATCACACACCTAATTTTAAACATGAATCTTATTCTTGTAATTAATATTTAAATCAATATTTAAATATTATAAACTCTCCAATTTCGCGTTTAATTTTAACAAATTAAACATTAATTATATCGAATATAATTAAGCAAACACTAATTTTATTTTGGCCAAAAGAGGGTGTGGCCACTATGTTAAAGGCCCAGAATCAGCCTTTAAGGGAGCAATTTATCTATTTGCTCCTGCATTGGGGAAGGAGTGAATTCCGTCTTGTGTAGCTGACCAAAATGGTAGGCTTGTTGAGTTGGCAATCTGGCTACTCTCACCCATACAAATCACATGACCGCCTTCATGAGCAGGAGTTCACAACTCACTTAGAATTCAGGTCATATGACCTATGGCCATCCTAGTGAAATGTAAGTCTCTATTATCAATGGTGTTATATAAAGAGACTGATCATTTCGTGGTCTAGTCTTATACAAACTCTTTGTATAGGATACTCCCACTCGCATGTCTCCAAATGAATGATCAGGATCAGATCATTTGTACCACTTTACAACATTTGTAACACCTACAAAGCGGGTCATATCCGTAGTGTCACAAGGATAAGGAACCCAACATTATCCATCTACTACAAACCATTTAGGTTATTATTTAAACAAGATCCACATGTATGTCTTTACATACTTGTTTAAATTCACATAAAATAACCTCGAATCTTAGTTTATTGGTGTTGAAATGCCTTGAATCTGTTTGCTGGCGCTTCGAACAACCTAGTACGGGGGTCTCGCTATTTATTTGTTGAAATGGTTCGATGATTTATCTACTTTTTTTCAGCATATTTATTTATTTGCAGTTATTTACGATTTTGACCCTAGGGTTTAGAGCAGTACGATATATAAACTCTCTAACTTAGAGGCACCATTTTTTTATGTAATTTTGAAAACATTCTCTCGAAATAATATTGTTCTCCCTCTGCCCGTGGACGTAGCTAACACACTGTTAGTGAACCATGTATATCTGTGTGTCGATCTTCTCTATTCTACGTTCCCTTTTTTGTGTTCTTTAATTGTCGATTTCGCAACAAACTGGTATCAGAGCCTTGTTAGGGTTTTTTTTCGAAATTTCGCATTTGTTCGACAATTGAAGATGTCTGGTGTGAACGTAAAGATCGACAAATTCACCGGGAGGAATAGTCTTGGTTTATGGCAGATCAAGATGCGATCCCTGCTAAAGCAGCAGGGGCTGTAGGCACCATTGACAGGGTTTGGCTGATGATGTCATCATCGAGGTCGCAGATGAAGAAACTGTCGCTGGTCTTTGGTTGAAGTTGGAAAGTCTTTACATGACGAAATCTTTAACCAAGAATTTTTTTCTGAAGAAATGTTTATATCATGTACGTATGCAGGAAGGTACATCTCTACGAGACCATCTTGATTAATCAAATAAAATTTTATTAGATCTGCGTAATGTAGAGGTTAAGGTTGATGATGAGAATGCTGCCCTAATTTTGTTGACATCTTTGCCACCGTTTTATGAGACTTTCGTTGACTCGTAAATTGGAGGGAAAGAAACTCTGGCCTTAGAAGATATAAAATCCACGTTGCTTATGAGAGAGGACCGTTAGAATACAGGAAGTTCAGTTACAGAAAGTCAGGCATCTGGGTTAGCTGCTACAGGAAGCAAGGGACATAGGAATACTGGTAAGCAGAAGTCGAACCAGAATAAAAGGTGTTTGAAGTCAAAGGGTTCTAGATCAGATGATATTTGTAACTACTATAAAGAAAAGGGGCATTGGAAAACCGAATGTCCTAAGATAAAAAAGAATCAGGAAAAGAAGGAAAAGAGTGATAAAAGGGAAGCATCCGCCTCTGTTGCATAAGTCGAGATTGATTCTGAAGAAGATCTAGCTTTAGTTGTGAATGAACAGTCACATTCTGATGATGTGTGGGTTCTTGATTCTTGAGCATCTTATCATATGTGCCCAAATAGAGAGTGGTTCTCAACCTATCAACAAATAGATGGAGGGAATGTTAGCATGGCTAACGGTGCTGTGTGCAAGATAGTTGGAAACAACTCAGTCAAGATACGAACACATACTACACTTTAAAACAGGTTAGGCATGTTCCACTAATGAAGAAGAGTTTGATATCCTTTAGTGTACTCAATAGCAAGGGTTATAGTTTTAAAGGTAAAGGTGGAGCAATGTATGTCTATAAGGGTTATGAGGTAGTTCTGAAAGGCATAAAGCGTGGAACACTTTATTTTCTATTAGGTTCCACAATAACAGGTTATGTTGCTGTTGCATCGTCAGTCGTTCACAAGGATGATCTGACTAAGTTATGACATATGAGACTTGGTCATATGAGTGAAAAAAGGATGTAAATTCTATCAAAAAGAGAGTGAAAAAAGGATGCAAATTCTATCAAAAAGAGATCTTCTTTGTGGGCATAAGATGTAGGATTTTGAATTTTTTGAACATTGTGTATTTGGAAAGCTTCATCGCAGCAAGTTTTCAAGAGGTATTCATCGTACAAAAGGGACACTTGATTATATTCATTCAAACTGTTGGGGACCTTCCAAAGTTGAATCTATTGGAGGTAGTAGGTATATTTTGTCTATAATTGATGATTACTCAAGAATGACTTGGGTTTTTATGATGAAACATAAAAGTGAAGCGTTCAAGAATTTCAAGTAGTGGAAAATATTGATTGAAAATCAAACTGGGAAGAAGATCAAAAGGCTGTGAACTGATAATGGTCTGGAATTCTGTGGATCTGAATTTAATGAGTTCTATAAAGCTGAGGGGATTGTTTGCCATCATATTGTTAGGAATACTCCATAGCAAAATGGGGTTGCAGAACGTATGAATCAGACGTTGTTGGAGAGGGCAAGATGCATGCTCTCTAATGCAGGGTTGGCTAGAAAGTTTTGGGCAGAAGCAGTGAATACATCATGTTATCTGATCAATCGTGGACCTCACACAGCTATTGATTGTAAAACACCTTACAAGGTGTGGTCTGGTAAGTCTGCAGATTATTCTTTATTAAAAGTTTTTGGTTGTACTGTCTATTATCATGTTAATGAGGGTAAATTAGAACCAAGAGCTAAAAAGGGTATATTTGTGGGTTTTGGGGATGAAGTTAAGGGATATAGAGTATGGTCACCTTCTGAGAATAGAGTCATACTTAGTAGGACTGTAATATTTGATGAAAATTCCATGCTAACTCAACTGTAAAGCCTTTTGTGACGTCTACTGATGTGGGAGAAAGTAGTAGTGTTGATAAATAGGTGGAGATGCAATTCACTTCAGTTGTGAATGAATTACAACATCAAGGTGGAGAAGATCAACATGTTACTACAGAAACTGATGTGCAACAAGAAATTAATGTGCCTAGAACGTCAGAAGTTGATTTGCCTGAGAATTATGAATCACGAGTAGATCAACCGAGTATAGCTCGTGATAGAACTAGAAGAGTTGGTGTTGGACCTCCTGTGAGGTATGGTTTTGAAGATATGGTTACTTTTGCATTGCAGGTTGCTGAAGAGGTGGATCCTCATGAGCCATCCACCTATAGAGAAGTTGTGTCATGTGGTGAGTCTGCTAAATGGCTTGCTGCTATGGGGGATGAGATTGAATCTCTTGACAAAAATCAGACTTGGGAATTAGTTAAACGACCAAATGAGAGAAAAATTGTCACTAATAATGGGTCTTCAAGAAAAATGAGGGCATATCACCTTCAGAGGGCATTAAATATAAAGCTCGAGTTGTTGCTAGAGGGTACACACGAAGGAGTTGATTATAATGAGATCTTCTCACCAGTAGTCAGACATACTTCTTCAGGGTGTTACTAGCTATAGTAGCACATCAAAATTTGGAACTTGAACAACTAGATGTGAAGACAGCTTTCTTACATGGAGAGTTGGAGGAAGATATTTATATGACCCAACCAGATAGGTTCCAGTGTCCAGGTAAAGAAGATTATGTTTGCAAGTTGAAGAAATCTTTGTATGGGTTAAAGCAGTCTCCAAGGCAGTGGTACAAACGATTTCACAGCTATATGATTGGACTTGGCTATAACAGGAGTCCATATGATTGTTGTGTATATCACAACAAAGCTAATGATGGTTCGATGATTTATCTACTTTTATATGTAGATGATATGCTCATAGCTGCAAAGTCCAAGTCTGATATTCTGAAATTGAAGAATCTTCTCAGTGCTGAGTTTGATATGAAGGATTTGGGTGCTGCTCAGAAAATTCTGGGTATGGAGATTTATAGGGATAAAGGTAAGAATAAGCTCTTCTTGTCATAGAAAGAATATATTCAGAAAATATTGTCCAAGTTTGGTATGTCATCAGCTAAGCCTATAGATACTCCTAGTGCTGTAAATGCTCGTTTGTCATCTGAGTTTTCACCACAGTCTGAAGCTGAGAAGGAGTACATGCCTCAAGTTCCTTATGCTAGTACAGTGGGAAGTTTGATGTATGCTATGGTCTGTACTAGGCCTAATCTTGCCCATGTTGTTAGTGTTGTCAGCAGGTTCATGGGTCAACCTGGGAAGGAGCATTGGCAAGCCGTTAAGAGGATTTTTCGTTACCTTAGAGGTACATCTGATGTTGGTCTTGTTTATAGGAATTGCACAGAGTGTTTGGTGACTGGTTATTCTGATTCTGACTATGCTGGAGATGTTGACAGTAGAAGGTCTATGACGGGCTATGTGTTCACTCTGGGTGGTTCTGTTGATAGTTGGAAGGCAATCTTACAGCCTATAGTTACTTTGTCTACTACTGAAGCAGAGTACATGGCCTTGACAGAAGCTGCTAAAGAGGGAATATGGCTGAGGGGGTTATTTGGTGATCTTGGTTTGCATCATGACCAAGCTATTGTATATTGTGATAGTTTGAGTGCAATATGCCTAGCCAAGAATCAAGTTCATCATAAGAGAACTAAGCACATAGATGTAAGATATCACTTCTTAAGAGGTGAGCAGAGAGTTAAAGTGATGAAAATTGGTACTGTTGATAACCCTACTGATATGTTCACCAAACCGGTTCCAGTTTGGACTTGCTGAATGTTTTGAATTGTTAGTGGTCCCCTTTGTGGGACACTTTAGGTATGAGGGAGAAGTCTAGGTTCGTCTGGCGAGTTTGATTTATGTTGCATTTGGTACATCTGTTATCTGGGAGAGAATTCAAGTCAAGGTGGAGATTTGTTAAAATGCCTTGAATCTGTTTGTTGGCGCTTCGAACAACCTAGTACGGGGGTCTCGCTATTTATTTGTTGAAATGGTTCGATGATTTATCTTCTTTTTTATTCAGCATATTTATTTATTTGCAATTATTTATGATTTTGACACTAAGGTTTAGAGCAGTGCGATATATAAACTCTCTAACCTAGAGGCGTCGTTTTTTTATGTAATTCTGAAAATATTCTCTCGAAATAATATTGTTCTCCCTCTGCCCGTAGACATAGCTAACACACTGTTAGTGAACCACATATATCTGTGTGTTGATCTTCCCTACTCTACGTTCCCTTTTTTGTGTTATTTAATTGTCGATTTCGCAACAATTGGATTGATTATATGCTTATAAAATAACACGTATTTTATTAATAACAATATGTTTATACATAGTTTACAAACTACGAGATTACAAAGAGATTTAGGACATCAATCCCAACAACCAGGGAAGATTTGTGAAAATTTTTTAAGAAAATTGCACGAAAATTGAGAACGTAAGTGTTATAGAATGAGCAAAAATATCAATTGAACAAAACAATTAGCTTGGGTTATTCTAGTTTATTCCATTCCTTTTCAGTTCTATCATAGACTTATTCTAAAGATCATGCAAGAAATTCTAATTAAAACTCAACCTACTCGTTTAGAATCCTAGCTAGTATTCCTTAAGATCAAGTTAATTTAAGGAAAAGCGAAAATCCTTAAGTAATCAATAAATCAACAGGCATTAAGATTAAAGGCAAAGCCAAGCCAAACAATCGATTTCCAACGTCTAGTCAATTATTTGAAGGAAATGTATCTACATTAGAAAGTAATGCTTATTAAGTGGAATCCCAATTTAACTTCACAAACTTTACTTAACCCTTGCTTCTAGGTGACGACTACCTAACGATTACAAATTTGGACCAATCAAAGCAATCAATTATACAAACATAGTCATTTTGTTAGATTATTCCATGCAAGACAATTGAAAATAAATTCAAGATGAATTTCATATATTCAAAATCGTCTCAACAGAATTATAAAGCAAGTCTTAAGAACGTAACGGAATGGAATTAAACTACGAAACCCAAGTTAAATACTTACCCCTTAGCCACAAATCATCGTCTAATTGAATCCTCAAAATCAATGGGCATCAAGGAAGTAAGAAAAATCAAGAAATTGGATAAAAAAAAAAAAAAAGGGAGAAATCGAGTAGGAACAGTGTGGCAGCCGAATGGACGGAATCTGGTTATCTAAACTTGGACAAATGGACTATTTATAGAATCTATAGCAGCATCACGACGTTACCCTATCTTTAGCAAGTTCGCTTCATGTTCATAGTGTCGCAACGCTCGATTTAGCATCACGACGCTGCCCTATTCTACACGAATTGGGTAGCTATTGCCTTTTAGTATTGCACCACGCTCAATTTAGCATAGCGACACTCTCTTTTCTTCATGGAATGGGTAGCTACTGCCTTTCAGCGTCACACAATGCTCGATCTAGTGTTGCGACACTCCGGTTGGATAGAATCTTCAATTTCTTTGGCATGCAATGATCCTCACTTGGTTGTTCTCTCTCACACAGTAAGCATTCTCTCAATTCTCTCTTTCACTAACTCTCAGAGAACGAAACCTCTCTGGAAAAAAAAAAATCTTTAATGGTTGTCATTTGTTGCATGGATGTGAAAGACAAGCAATAAGAAAAGACAGAAAAAGGTGATGATGGAGAGGGAGAATAAGATACACAGGGGAGTTAATGTGGTTCGGCCACAGAAAGCCTACATCCACGGGAAGAGTGTTTCTTGAAGAAAAGATCACAAATGAGTACAATCTCTAATTTTTGTATTTTACTTCTATTTGTAAATAGTATCGAGAGCTGTCTTTTACCGCTAAGAGATATCAGTTTACATTACTAACCTTTAAAATAAGGAGCTGTTGGATTTAGATCTTTAGGAAGTATCACCGTTCAATTGGATTTAAGTTGAATTTTTTTCAATTCAATTTGCAACTCGATTTCTCAATTGCTTTACGACTTATTAATTAAAAATCATTGAATTATTCAAAGAAAAGTTAGAATTAAAATCTCTCCCAAAACATCTCCCTTCCACTTCTCACTTTCCCCTTCTTCACTCGTCTCTCATTACACTCTCACTCTCTCTCCAATCATGGTTTCCATCATTCGAACCCAACTCGCCACTAACCTCAACGTCCTTACCTTGCCTCTCCATGCAATCGCAACTCATTCTTCCTCTTCACCAACAATCTCCATCACCTCATAATTTTCCATCGTCCATCTCTTATACTCCACGTACAAAACCTTTCTTTAACCCAAATTAACAAACACCAATAGACGTCAAAATCACGTTCTGTCTCGCAGACTCTTCCAGTCACCATAAACACTCTCACCTCCTCTCTTCTCACCACATCAAAATGCAAAATCAATAGAACATCTTCTAAGACAACAACAATGTTGGGCAATCATCCAATCGTATCATCCGTTAGATCCGATTGTATGATGATGACTCCTTCTACATCTTTTCTCTGAAAGAAAAACCTATAATATCGAGTGGAATCAATCGCATTGAGGAGTAGAAAGAGGTGGTGAACCATGGATCAGGTACACATGCGTGTGATGGATCGAAGGTTGTTGAGGCCTTCAATCAATCAAATAATATTTGTATTACCGATCAAGAACTTCAACTAAACAAGTAGTATCGTAGCAACAATGAGTCGATTTGTAGGAAAGCACGAAGATCAGTTTCTCAAGGTTAATTCTTTAGTTAAAGCGGTAAATTGGGGTAGGGATTGTGTGATTTAGGAAGCAAGAAATAGAAAAATAAAATGCGAAATGTAAATTGCATGAAAAGTACATATATCTCCAATTACTTCCTTGATCATTGAATTCATACAACTTGATTTCTATTTCTTACCTAAGCATAACTAACTCATTTAGTAATGCTAAATGGAATTCATAAACACCTAAGCCAACATGTATAGATGTAATGCATGCTAAACATACTAGCTAACCACATTATGATTCGGAGAATAAGCTAAGATGAATGATGAGTAGGTAATGCCTCATTAGCCATTCAATAAGATTTCATCTAGATTAATTAAACAAGCTAATCGAGTGGGTACCATACAGTTCACAAGTGTAACTTAACCTACGCTACTTCACGTTTAAGGAACTTAACAATTATGGATTAAGTTGAAATCTATAGTAATCAATAGTCAAACTTTAACTAGTTTGTTAGATAATCTCAAAGAAACATGATAACTATCAAAAAGTACTATCTTATTCCACTTAATTTGAGCTCGTTCTATGATTTTACATGTTTATTCATTAAATTTGTAGGTATCAAACACTTAGAATTGACCTTTGGAGTGGACCGGGCCAAAAGGGATCAAAATGAAGCTCTGAAGCATCAACCAAGGAAAAGAAATAAAAATTACGAAATTGCCCCTAGGGTCGTGGCGAGAGTGCACCATTTTCAGGTAGCGTCGTGGTGCTACAAACTATCATGAAGAGAGACCCCGTGCGATATGCAACGACATTGTGGCTCTGCGATGAAATTTATAAATATGTTGTTCAATTTTTATATCGACGAGTTAGTCAAGCTTCAACCTCTTCTACATTTTTCCTCTGTTTTTCTTCAATTTTCATTTTGTAATTTTGTTATTAAGTTTACCTATGGCCATGAGAAGATTATCTGACATCATGAGCGACTAAGATATTCTTTCTAGCTTAGGGTAGGATTGCAACTCATGAGTTTTAGTTAGGAGGCTTGAATTTTCTGTTCTTGAATGCATTCTTGCTGGTTTTACTGTGCTTCAATATGGTTTAACGTTCTATGCATTAAGTTTAGGAGTTCTTTGGCCAATGCTCATATATTCTTTATTACTAGAGAGAGAAGTAGATTTGTGTTTTAATCTCAAAAGGGTAAGGATTAAAGCATGTTTGGAAGTGGATTCTAGGTTGTTTAGAACAATCCTCTCACAAACATATTGCATGATTAATCAATTTCTAGAATGAAACGATTATTAATTCAGGCTACCCATATTATTAATCGTCTTAGCTAGATTACCTTACTTAATTCGGATGGTTAATTCTTATAGACACTTTCGAAACCAATAAATTAGGCATCTGGGCATGTTGTTTAGGTCTTCTTGAGCAAATGGGCTAAGGTTAAAACAATCAAGCAAGCTTTTGCATCATTAGTGTTCCATGATATACCAAAATGAATTGGTAGATTTTGAAACCCTAGGCTAGATTCTTTATCAAATTAATTTTCTCTCAATTCCCAACCTTATTTTTATGTATTTTTATATTCGAGCATTTAAAATCCTTGCAATCACATAATAATATCATACCCAACATTTGGTTTCTGAATTTTTCATTAATAAAAGACAAACACAAGGGTTCCTGTGGATTGACTAGCCAACTATTACTACATGTTTAGTTTGATTCGAGGTTATAAATTTATTTGATTGGTCGATAGGGAATTTGACACCCTTTTCCCATTTGATCAAAACACAACCATAAATATAATCTCAAGATGAAAATCTATAGACAAAATAATAACAATCAAGATTTAGAGTTCAACACAAGTCTCACAAGGTTACAATTGGAAAAAAAAAAAAAAAAACCTAAAAAACTAGGAATTTGGAATTCTTGGCTTCCTATTGAGATGAAGAAGACTAAAACCCACCATTTTTTAGCCAAATTACAAAAAAAAAAAAAAAGAAAAGAAAAAGAAAATCAAACCAAAACATAAAACTAATGTTGTAAATAGATAGAGGATGAAAAAACGAAGAAAATAGATAGTCATTGGCCCAAAACGGCCACCCCGTTCAAAAGATAGGACCTAATCACAAAGGGCAGTTTTTATAATTATATGTAACACCGCGACGCTACTGGAAACTTTCATATATTGTTTCCAACTCCGTGATGGAATGGTTCAACGCCCCGACGTCGCCGTTTAGAGGCATTTTGGTCTTTTTCATGTGCTTTTGACCTATGTTCTTCGATAGAACTCCAAATTACTTTGTTTTAGCTTTGTTTTCTCCCTAACATACCATTCCTACCTCTAAATTATTCGATACCTATAAAATAATCAATTAAACACATTAAATAGTATAACAACCTCGAGTTAAGAAGAGCGAGATAACACATTTTATGTACTATCAAATCATCCAACATAATTCTTAATCGTATGGAAAAAGCATAAATCAGAATAAAATATTCACTCAGCTGCAAGATTCACAACTCTAGTCTTGATGCATTTCAAGAATAATGTTTGCAAAAAATAAAGTCATACAAATATATTCCATCCATGGGACCAAGTTAAAAATAACTTATTCATGCAAGAGCAAGTGCAAAGCCCTTCTTCTTAGATCATAATGAACCCAGAAAATTTTTATACAACCCTTAATTCGTTTTTCTCTAGTCTGGTTCAAGCACCAACCATCAAATACTAAAACAATCAAGACGGTAATATATCAATTAAGGTGCCTAAAACAAACTAAGGTGCCTGAAACAAACTCTAGGGTTCCTTAAACTTGCATTCCTTCTATCTAGAGGCACTAGCTTTCAGACATTCACCGTAAGGACTCATGCCAAGCATATTGGCTCTATGGGTGTCCTAACTAATCACGACAAAGGTAACTCTTTTTACCCATAGTCATGCATACACGATACAAGTTTATGTTTTTTTATCTTTTTTTTTATATTATTTTTTTCTTTTTGAGCACAAACATTTATTCAACAGACATATAAATAATTATTTTTCTCCTTCGGTATCACAAGACAACACATCATGCAATATACTCTCTAATCAGTGAAGCCATTCGAAGTGACAACAAAAACACCGAATATATAACTCAATTTTAAGCTCAAAAGGACATAAGACAGAAGGGCAAAAAACATAAACATGCATAAGAGGCAAGAAATTTTTTTAAAATGGCCCAAAATCATGAATATACTTAAAATTTTCTCCAAAGCAAACATAGCCACAAGAAAAGCATCATGTAATCAATTGTTCTAATCATGAATCAAGCAACAAGCAAATAAACAGTTCATGCATATAAAATATGAGCTTAGATGCTTAAAGACTGAACGAGATTCAAAATAGGTCAACCTAACCACCCTACATTTTGAAAGATACGTTGTCCTCCATGTATAATAACATAAAGAGCAAGGACAAAAAACAGAGAAACAAAAAACCTTCCACAAAATTTTGAAGCGCACGGAATGGTGGTAAAATATTTCTTCCCTAAAGTTTTTTTTTTTTTTTTTATTTCCTTTAATACTTGGGAAACAGAAAAAAAAAGTAATTAAAATATGGAAGCAAAAACAACCAAAACTAGAAAGCAATTAAGTTTAAATGCCTGCCAACTTCCAGAAAGCACAAATTCTTAATGTCGATTTCTTGATGTGACCAGTCTCATCATGATATGAAGAAATACATATTTCTTCGGCCTCTTATTCCTTGAATTGATATAGCACTCCAAGCCCAACAAGCTTTCATATTTTTTAAGGGTGTCAAATAAGTCGAATTTGTGTTTTTCATTGTCTGAAAAAAAGAAAAAAAATAAAAAGACTCATGAGACTCTTGAGAATTAAAGGAAGAAAATTAAATAATATACGAAATACTTGTTGAATTGTAAATCTTAAAACTCGTGGTTTGTAAACAGTAAACATATTCTATTTTACAATAAAGTTGTTATTGTGGTTTATTCAGTAAAGATGTTATTGAATATGTCAATTGTACCTTTTTAGCCTAAATCCAATTAATTAAGAACCTCTGGCTATAGCATGAATACTTGAACTTTATGTGGAGACATAAAAATGGATCAAGTTCGAGTAATAGCCAAAACGGTTTATAGTATAGGAACAAGGTTGGATACCTTAACTTAGGGATACTATGGATGAAGCTCACTTTGTATTTGATATAAATGATGTGATCCTGAATCGTTCATATAGAGACATGCGAGTGGAGGCGTCCTATGCAATGAGTTTACATAAGATCGGACCACGAAATTGTCACTTTTACTTTATAATGTCATTTACTGATAAGATTGACTATTTCATTCAATGACCTAATTAACTCGATCTTAATCCCGAACTAACTATGACCTCTTGTTTATTCGAGATTATCCTTTAATCTGCATGGGTGAGAGTGGCTCAACATTGCCGACTCTATAATCCTTCCATTTTAGTGGTAAGACAGGGTAGATAGTTGGGGACATAGTCCTACAAGATGGAATTCACTCCTACCTGATTCTAATGATAGTAGATAGGTTGTTCTTGAAGGATCTCATACCGTGGAGTTCCATAAGCGTGTTCGAATCGCTCCGATCTCACAGTGACCGAAATACAACAATATACATTCAACACATACAGTTATGCAAATAAACTCTAATTAACGGCATGCTATAAACAACAAAATCATCAGGGAAAGAATTCCATACCAGTTGAAGACTATCTTCAAACTTCAGAACTCCAACGTAGTGGAAACCCTCCAAGCAATCTACCCAGCAGCAGCGTCAACAAAAGCAGCACGAACAACCACACAGGAACACCATGGGGACGACACTACCACTAATGAGCCTGGGTATTCTCGGAGTGAAAACCCAAAGGGTGGACTTTGGTGAATTTGGTAGAGGATGAAGGAAACACGAATCATGTAGGCGATAAGCAAGTAGGAGGGTGAAAGCCGATATCGCATAGCAGAAATGCTTATTGTCTAGAGGAGCTATACGATCGTGTAGGATTTGCTGAACGATCGTTTAGGAAAAGGTATACGATCGTTTAGTTAAATCGATACACTATACGATCGTTTGGAGAAGCTATCCAATCGTGTAGGCGAGAGTGTGCGATCATTTAGCACGAGGTGGACGATCGTTTAGGCAAAGAAGCGACTATCGTATAGGCTCTCAAGCGATCGTTTACTTTCACCAACGCGCGCTCTCTTTTTCTCTTCGGGCGATTGAACGACGGGGGATCAAAATGAAAACCTTTTTCATTTTAATTCATTGGTTACATTGACCAACGCTCCCCACTAACCCACATCCAAACGTGAAAAAAGGATTAATTATCATATAATTAATCAACTAATTAATTAATAAATATAGTCATATTATATTTTTATCCTATAGTTTGATATCACATATCTACTATAGTATTTTCTCTTCTACTTGATATAAATCATATTTATATCTATTTTCCTCCAAAATAATGTATCTCATACATTTGGTCAATTATATCATATATAATTAACCAATCCAATTATATCATATATAATCGAACTTTCTCTTGTCAATTTGAACATTTCAAATTAATGCAAATACTGGTTCTCGACTTTATCCAAGCTACCCAGGGGACCTAATGGACCTGTGGCTCGAAGCTCCAACGGTATGTGAATAGATGACTAAACTCTTTAGCCACGAGATTCACCATCTGTTAACTGTCAGGCATTCCACTAAAGACCAACAGTTGAACTCTTCTTACTACAGATATATTTCTATGTCCATCGGATATAACCGATCATGAGTACGATGACCTTTCACAAATGTTCGTAAGTACAGCTGTGCTAAATTACCGTTTTGCCCCTATAGTTACATCTCACTCCTTAAGTACCACTGATTCCTCTAATGAACAATACAACATAATCCAACTATGTGTGAAATCCTCTCGAGCCAAGAGAAGGTATGTGGCGCCACATCGTTCAAGCCCCAGAATCAGCCCTTAAGGGAGGCATCTATCTACTTATTCATGCTTCGGGGAAGGAGTGAATTCCATCTTGTGTAGCTGAGTTTCCAGCTCCCAAATCAGAAGAATCTCTAAAATGGTAGGTTTGAATCGGCGAACTGGCCACTCGCACCCATACAAATCAAAGGATCGCCCTCAATGGCAGGAGTTCCCAACTCACTCAGAATTGAGGTCATGTTACCTATGGTCATCCTAGTGAATTGAAGTCTCTGTCATGAACGGTGTTATATAACGAGACGTTAACACTTCGTGGTCAGGTCTTATACAAACTCTTTGTATAGGATGCCCTCGCTCGCATGTCCCCAACACGAATGATCAGGATCAGACCATCTGTGACAAGTCATAACACTTGTGACCATTCTACAAAGCGGGCCACATCTGTAGCATTACCAGGATGAGGTTTCCCTCCTATATCTATATACTACAGACCATTTTGGTTATCACTCAAGACATGATCCACTTGTATGTCACCACATACATGTTTGAGTCACATCCAGATAACCATGTTTATTAGTTTGTGGTAAGGCAAATAAAACAAGTAAATGAGCAAAATACAAGATGTGAAGTAAATATCATATATTAACAACACAAGCGTTCGTACATACTGTTTACAAATTACAGGACATGAGACTTTAGGGCATCAACCCCAACAGTTCTCTTAAATGCTGACTCTGGGTCTTGAACAAGAGGTCCCACCCTCTCATTTCCCTGAGAGGGACTCGGTTTAGTGGTTGAACCACAGACCAATTGTTCATGAGAGAATCAGTGGGACTTAAAGAGCAAGATGTAATTATAGGGGTAAAATGGTAATTTTGACCTAGTTGTAACTACGAACAACCTATAAAAGATCGACTTAATAATCAGTATTAAATCAAGTGGACAAAAATATATATAAAATGAGAAGAGTGCAACTACTGGGCTTTAATGGAGTGTTCTGATAGTTAACGAATGTTAGTTAATTAGGTTAAAGAGTTTGGCCGGTTAATCTCGAATAATTGGAGTTCATAATTTATAAGTCCATTAGTTCCCCTGCTAGCTCACATCAGTCTAAACCTTAGAACAGTGTGATGATAATTTGAAATGTTCAAATTCGGTTTAGGGAATAAAAGTTAATTATAATCAATAGAATTGACATAATTAAATAGTTTAGTTGATTAAATTAAATTGATTTTAAAAGAAGTTTTATTTAAAATAAGTTGTTTCAATTAATTTTATTTAAATGAAAATTCTTTTAATTTTGATTTTTGGAAAATCAATTTTTTAAAAAGAAATTTTGGTTAGTGGGTTTATCTCACAATTTCCACTAACCATTACGCTCATTAATCCCACTTGATGCATGCTTAATTTGGTGTCTTCTAGAGGTTAATGCATGTTGCATGTGTTTCTTCTTTAAATAGAAGAAAAAACAGCTAAGGAAGAGTTCCTTTTAGGCTGTCAAATTTTGAGAAAAAATTGTTCATTTTTTCTAGATACCATAACTCTCACAAATTCCCTTTAGCCCTCAAATTGATCACACAATTGGATCCGGCCACAATCCACTCTAAGGTCGGAGAAAGCGGAAAAGACTCCAATGGTGGTCCACAAATCGTTCGTGATCAGATTTTTCCAAGGGATTACATCAATTTGGCGATTCTTCAATGGTTATATTCTGAAAACCTATTTTCCTCTTTTGCTTTAATTCTAAAAATAATATAGTTAGAGCGCTTAGAATCCTGATTTTGCATGTGCGTTGTTAACTCTTACAATGTTGAGAGTTAGAACAGGGAGAAGTTTTTCAAACTCTAACTCTATCACCTATATATCGTTGGATTTACACTCAAGATCCTCCTTAGCCTCACAAAAGAGATAGCACTCCTCAAGAAACTCGACCATGGTAGTGTGGACAATGGGCTGCTCTGATAGACTTTTCAATCTCTACACAGACTCAGCCAGCTGAGCGACTTGGTCAACTATATCTTGCAGTTGGGCTTGTGTCTCTAATAAAATTGAAAAAAACTATTAACAAGTTCAAAGTTTATAAACTCCAATATCATACCTTGGCTTAAATTCCAAGGAAATTGCTACTCTTTTCTCTCGTATACATAGATTATCTCATGACGCTTGAACCTCTGGTAAGTCTGAATAGTGGTATGGCAACCACGACTCATTCGCCTTTGAACTGATGTTACAAACTGAGCAACTAAGTCTCTCAAGCTTCATATATTAGTTCAAGCCTCTTCTCTAGAATAAAGGTTGTACTGCTAGAAATGTGAGAATTCCAGCTGCATTCAAAGATTTTCCTGCTCAAACTCAAGAGAGTTGTTAGCAACCTCAATAACCAACTCCTCAAGAGACTTACTTCACTTAAAAGACTGAGCTAGAATCGACTCTTGGGGTCTGGTGCAGTCTTGACCGACTAGACTTTGTTGCCATCTTTGGTATCCATAGCGAAGGACTCCTCCCAAGTAGAACGATAGGACTCGTAATCCAAATGACCATAATACCCTTCCATGGTGTATCATCATGGTATTAGACTCCACTGCAACCTCGAACATGCTTACATAGTATGTCCTTCAAACAAGCAATTCTTGCACACCTCTACTTGTTACGAACTCCATCCCACCATTTGGCCAACCAAGAAAGTTAATTCAATGATTTGAGGGTTAATCCCACTCACCTCATTACTACGATCTGCTGCTTCACCATTAGACATCCAGAACCGATTTGGAAATCATATCATGCTTGAACTGACATACAAAAAAAATTAAATGAATCAAAAGCAAAAGAATACTTCAACTAAAAACTTAACTAATTATAAGTGAAACTAATTGGCTTCCCCGACAACAATGCTAATTTAATGGATCGAAGGTTCTCGAGGCTTTCAATTGATCAAATATTATTTATACTACCGATCAAGAACTTCAACTAACAAGTAGAATTAGTAGTAACAGTGGGTTGATCCGAAAGGAAGCACGAAGATTAATTTCTCAAAGTTAATTCTTAAGTTAAAGCAGTAAATGGAGGGGGTTTCGTGTGTGATTTGAGAATCAAGTAATGGAAAAATAAAATGTGAAATGTAAATTGCAAGAAAAGTAAAAGCGACCTATCCTAAGTTGTAGAGATGCCCCCAATTGCTTGCTTGATCATTGAATTCATATAATTTAATTTATATTTCTTGCCTAAGCTTAGCCAACTCATTTAGCAATGCTAAATGGAAGTCCTATGCATCTAATTAGCTAATATGTATAGATGTAATTCATGCTAAACATACTAGCTGAATGATAGAGTAAACTAACATGCAGCAGGAAAAATCAGAATCAATAAGCACTCTAATTACACTTAATTTAAGTTAAAAACTTGCATTGAAACACAATTTCATAAGAGGATTTTAAGAACATAATAGATACCTTTGAAGAAAACTATTTAATTCCAGCTGAATTCCATGAATTGATGCTTCCAACTTCCAGTAGACTATCAAGAGATACTCCTCTACTAATATCTAACTCAGATTGTATGGTGGAAACACTAAATTAAGAGTAATGGAACTAGGGAAGAAGAAGGTTTTGGGAGGAAAATTCAGTTTTTAGGTTTCAGCATCCATGGTTGAATTCTCAGCCAAAAACTTCAATTTAAAAATTCTTTCACCATGCAATCAAATTGCTTGCATGAAAGCAAGCTCATTCTTCATTAATTTGAATGGAATTTGGAGCGGAATGGTGATTAAGTTGCTAATCCTTAGTGGGTTTTTCAAACTTTTGGAATTTCCTTTAATTTTCAAATTGTATTTGAAAAAATGATTTCAAAATATGTTTTAGTTATTAATAAATAAATTGATATTTTGTTAATTTTATAAAATTAATTCAATTAATTAATTAAACTATTTAATTAATTTTATTAATTTATTATCAAATATTAAATTAATCAAACATCAATCTCACTACAATGAATTTTAATTCATGTAATTAATATTTAAATCACATTTTGAATATTAATCGACTCTCCATTTTGTTAATTATATCGAATATAATTAACCTTACCCTAAACTGAATTTGAATACTTCAAATTCAAAATTCCAATTTTGATTTAAATATTTCACATCGGCTCAATTCACTAATTCAATATTTAATTTACGAGCTAGTAGAGGAACCTTATGAACCTACAAATCATGAGCTCCAACGATTTGAGATTAATTGGCTAAACACTTTAGACCAAATCAACCCATATTCGTTAACTACCGAGACATACTACTATAGTTCGATAGTTGCACTCTTCTCACTGTATATATATTTCTGTCCACTATAACCATTATTAGTAAGTTGATCCTTCACAGGCCATTCGTATTTATAACTAGGTCAAATTTACCATTTTACACCTGTAATTACATCTTGCTTCTTAAGCTCCCACTGAATCTCCATTGAACAATTAGTTTATAAGTCCGACTTATAAACCATGACCCTCTTGACCAAGAGAGGGCGGGGCCCCTTTGTTCAAGACCAGGATTTAGCACTTAAGAAAACAACCTATCTATAAATCTTAAGTCGGGTAGGAGTGAATTTCATTTTGCAGAACTATGTCCCCATCAATCTATCCTATCTTATCCCCAGAATGAGAGGCTTATTATTCACTGTTGTTGGACTACTCTCACATGTACATATCAAAGGATGATCTCGAATAAATAGGAGTTCGTAGTTAGCTCAGAATTAAGATCGAGTTATCCTATGTCATTGAAATTTGAAATAGTCAGTTTTAACAATAAACGGTCGTTATAAAGAAAAGTGACTATTTCGTAGTCCGATCTTATACAAACTCATTACATAGAATACTCCCACTCACATGTCTCTACATGAATGATTTTTTAGGATCACATCATTTGTATCAGCATACAAAATCGGCCGCATCCAATAGTGTCATCAGGATGAGGTATCTAATCTCATCCACATACTTATAGATCTTTTTGGCTATATACTAAAACTAGATCCTCTTTTATGTCACCACATAAAGTTAAAGTATTCATATTATAGTCATGGATTTGTTTATTGGATTTGTAATAGAATGCAATAACAACTTGAGTAAGATACTCAATGACACATTTATTGATATATAGAATATGTTAACAATATTTATGAAATGCGAGTTTAGGACATTCTCAACACTAACCACATTAAGATTTGGGGAATATGCTAAGATAAATGATGAATAGATAATGCCTCATTAACCATTGAATAAGATTTTCATCTACATTAATTAAATAATGCTAATCGAATGGGTACCATAAAATCCACAAGTTTAACTTAACCTTCGCTCTTTGCAATTAAGGGACTTAATGATTACGGGTTAAGGTTAGATTTAAGGGTTTTAGATTGAGAATTAGGGTCTACATACTCAAAGGTTCTTAGTTCCAATTCTCTAGAGTTTTCGTATCAATATATATTAAATATATTTTTGTGTTTCAATCCAAGTTGAATGTTTTCATTTTCTTTCACAACATCTTGTAATAATATCCACTCATGTGGAAGAATATAGCAAAATGAAAACAAAAACATCAAGAGAAAAGGAGAGGTATGTTTCATAGCACCTCAAATATGTCATCTTATTCAGCTTAACTCAAGTTTATTGTACGGTTTAATGTGTTTGGTCTATGATTTTGTAGGAATGAAGTACCAAAGAGGTAGATTTGAGTATTTACAGAAGATCAAATTAAATCGGAGCATTTGAAGCCAAAACGAAACGCCTATATCAGATGAAGATGGATTACAAAATTGCCTTTGCAACCTAGCGCCTTTCCGTGTAGGGCGTGTTGAAAGCGTTGACGAGCCCACTCTAAATCTCACAACTTTTAAGAGAAAAAACTTGTTCTCTTACAAAACTTAAGAACGCACAAGAGAAGAATATTATTCTCTTGAAACTCAGTTTCTTTTTAAACTTCAATTTGTTTCTATTGATTTTTATTCTTTTCTCTTGCATACAAATGAGGGAAATGAACTCTTTATATTGTATTCAAGAGACACTTCTTAAAAGACACAAAATAAATGAAGTACATGTATACATACCATTCATGTACTTGAACAATTACATGTATCTAGAAATGCATGTATCTTGAAATTAGAAATGTATCTAGGAATGTGTTATCCATAATGTATCTAGCTTATTAATTTCTAACAAGGCGCTAGTAGGCGGTGCCTAAGGCAGAGAGACTGCACGCACAAGGTGATGTAGCATCCACACGTGTTGCGCACAGTGCTGTTTGTGCGGCAGTGAAAGACATCAAATTGCAAGGCTGCTTGAAGTGCCGCAGTTCCAAACCAATTATATAAACAACATCAAATCAAAATGCCCACGGCGCTACAACACCATGCACAATGTCGTAGCGCTCTCGGCAGTCTATAGACCTTTTATTCATTAGGTCAAGAGATATATCCATAGAGCATCCACCACTCAACCTATAGCTGACTTTCACACTATTTTCCCTTCCTTTACTTTGTATTCTCAGACTTTTATGATGTATATTAGCCTCTTAAACATGTATGCATTGAAAATCTTGATGTTTAGTAGCTAAGAGATATTCTCTAACTGGAACTAAGGAAGAAACTCAATGTACTCAGTTGTGATGATTTTTATTTACATTCTTTATCTTCTGAATGATTGTGATTCTTGAATACATTTAAACTTTTTTGTCTTGATTTATGTTTGGACTAATCACCGTTGCATAATTACCTTGCTAGAGATTCATAATTGCTATGTGACATATAACTTTGTATAAATTCCTAAGTAACACAAATTAAAGCATGTTTATGTGTAAATTATTTGATTATTCGTGTTTAAGATAAATGAATGTGGTAAATGTGCCTATTTTAAAACTATAGATCAAAATTGTGTCATTATTTCTTTGTATGTGAATGATATATGCTTGTAAAAAATTCTAAGAAACAAAGATAAAAAATCAAAAACTAAAAACTGAAATAATTATCAAACAACCTTCTAATATTTAAATAGTAATAGGATCGGAAAGATAAAAGGTAATCAGTGAGACAACATACACGTACTTCTAAAAAGTTACCAGGAAACCGATCCTAAAATTTTAAATAGTAATAGGATCGGAAAGATAAAAGGTAATCAGTGAGACAACATACACGTACTTCTAAAAAGTTACCAGGAAACCGATCCTAAAATGTAAAATCACAATAGGAGCACCTTACAATTAAACTCCCCCAAAAGAAGGGACATGGTTGGGCTTCCTTGAGAAAAAATTGAAATTCGAGTACATTCCTAAAGTTCAAATTATAAAATAATGAGGATTTGATTAACTATGATAAATAAATATCTCATTGGTTTTGAAAAGAGCAATGGGTAAATTCGTTTATAGTTAATGGGTGAAAATCACTTTTAATCCCTAAATCTGAGTAAAAATAACAATTTCGTTCTTGAATTTTGGTTTGTAACAATTTAATCCCTCTATTTTGAATTTTGTAGTAATTTAGTCATTGAATTTTACAATGTAACCATTTAATTTTTATACTTTAAAATTTGTAACGATGTAATCCCTACTATAAAAATTAGTGTTAAGATATTATGTGATTTTTTGCATAAACAAACCGATAAACTAATTAGAGACTCTATATTTTTATAAAATATAAAGTTTACATCATAAAATGAAAAAATAGACATTTAATTTTGGTGAATTTTTTTATTTTAAGGACAAAATTGTTATAAATTCTGAAGTATAATGACTAAATTTGTTACATATTAAAGTTTAGGAAATAAATTGTTATAAACCAACGATTATGGACTAAATTGTTACTTTGATGAAACTTAAGGGACTAAATGTGTTTTTTTAACTTAATTAACCTTAAAAACATTTTATAGTATGAGTATGTAATAATTCTTGGTATTGACCTACCCAAATGCCACGGTGTTATATAATGAGACTATTCATTTCATGGTCCAGTCTTATACAAACTTCTTTGTATAGAATACCCCCGCTCACATGTCTCTACATGAATGATTGGGATCAGATCATTTGTAATACTTTACAAAAATTGTAACATCTACAAAATGGGTCATATTCGTAATGTCACCAAGATAAGGTACCCTACCTTATCCATCTACTACAGAAAATTTTGGTTATCACTTAAACATGATGCACCTGTATATGTCTTTACATACATGTTTAAGCTACAGAAGATAAACTTTGATGTTAGTTTATTGGTTTTGTGGGTTGATGCTACTAAATGTCGAATAAAACATGTCATATTTCATTAAATAAATAAATTGTTTGTACATTACAATTAAAAATTACAGGACCCTCGAGATTTAGGGCATCTACCCCAATAATGATTGCATTGTTTTTTTTTTTTTTTTTTGTAATGCTAATAGATTTATAAAATTTCAATTATGGATGAAAGTCATGGTATTTAATGTGTTATGAAGTATTTAATATGTGTGAGTTGAGCTTGAGTCACTGGTTTATTTTTAACACAAATATGAAGAGTGATATACAAATTATTCTTGTGGAGAAAAAAAGTGTACCTTTTATAGCCATGAGCAAAGCTATAACAAAATATATATAGTGAAAAAAATGCTATATCAAAAGATTATTTTAGTAATTATAGCTTTTAAAAAAGACTAAATAACCTTACTATAGCATAAGATTGAAGCTATAAATACTATATTATAGCGTTAAAAAAGTGTTATCATATGCTAAAAATTGCATATTATTTTAGCTATATAAACATACTATAGCTTTAATAAAAGATGCTATTAAATGTTTTTATAGCAAAGTAAATAAGTTATACCTTCATATTTTATTATAGAATCCAATATAGCTCTATAAAAACGCTATAAAAAGTCCTAGACTTTTAATAACATAGGCTGTCAGGACCTTCGAAAAAGCTAAAAGGTCTTTTATAGCCTTTTTTATTAGATATTATATCCATTATTTTTTGTACTGTCACTCGTCTTCAAGAGGGATTGATGTTTAGTTGTTGAGTAGTTCTTTCCGTTTTTATGAACTTCAGTTTAAAAAGAAATGCAATGGATAGTGTTGGTTGGAAAGGGAGGAGAGGAAAATATGTGTCTTATGTTATACGTAAATCTCCATGCGTCGAAGGTCATGTGTTGGACTAGAAAATATGAAATATGTGTTAAGCTCGTATGCAATGACCTTGCGTTCCTATCACAAGTTTTCTTGCTTTCTTGCCAAGTATAACGAGAATGCAAGTTTCTCGGGATGATCCGAGGTCGAACACGGGGACTTGTAACTCAATAATGTTTTTGAACCAATGCGTTTGAGGCAATGAATAAAAGTAAAAAAGACAAAAGTTAATGGATTATGTGCTACTCCTACTCCTAACTAAATAAATTGAGCAATGAAAGTTTAACTATGAAGATTGGTAGAGATGCAACAATTATTAATGCATATTAATGTTTATTATGTTAGGTCACTCGAGTAATCCCAACTTACCACATTAACGCATCAGACACCGCTCGGTGGCCAGCCGCAAGCTTATATCTCTATAATACATGGTTGCCTCGTGCATAAGGTCCTGCCTTCTAGGAACAAGGCTTACTTTGCTTTAGTGTGTTCTACTACTTACCTTATCGGACAGTTAGTTGTGGCTAGTCAATTCATAGACAAGCTTGCGATAGCTCATAGACAAGTGTTTTTTCAACCTCACACCAAGCGAAGAGGACTAACTCACTATACTCGTGCAACGCACACCTCTCGATGGGTTTCTACATGCATCCTATCTCTAGGCTGCAAAATTGAGTATGCGACTGTTTTCGATGCTGAACTAAATGATGATAAAGAAGATGATGATGATGAAGATGTTGTTGAAGGAACTAAGATATGCATTGATTACAAACTGTATTAATGTCTTAAGCCAAAATGTAATACAATACAGAGATAAGAGGAGAAATGGAAGGCTAGATGAAAACAATCTCTTGCTTTTTGTTTGAAACGCGTCAAGGCTACTGGTGGTGCCATGGATGGATGGTGGAGAAGTCTCTCTCGAGCTCTATCTCCAGCGAAACTCCGATCTCACTCGGAAGGGGCTATGGAGGTGAAGAATCCTCAAAAAGTGTCTTGCTCATTCTCTCATCTATGATCACAAGGATCTGCCTTAAGGCAGAAGCTCGGATGATTTGAAGTGAAGATCCAAGGTGCTATTTATAAAGCTCAAATGACGATAGCATTGATGATTGCGTTTTGACTCACTGCTACCTTTGTTTCGGTATGGGTGATGTCAACATCACCTTATCTTGTTGATACTCCCAAGGTATGCGTTCAAGCTTGTTACTCCTGAAGTGTCAACGTTTTCCACCCACTTGGTGATCAATCTTCCATTACGATTATCACTCTATGGACGCAACATTCCATGCGACAAACTAGTCTTTATGAACCTTTGCATGTAGTTACTCTTGCGGCGGTCTGAGATCGATGCATGCATCAATTCCTGCAATATCATGAAAATAGACACTTTGATGTGGAATACCGCATGATATAGGGTTAGTGAGGATTTTTGGTGCTCGTCGACGTAAGCTCATTTTTCCGCATGAATTCTTGGTATTATTAACGCATATTCTACTTGTTAGCCCTCATAATTCTAAGTAAAAGGCTATAATAGCTTGTAATACTTCAAGCTATCATATAGCATTGTTAAGAATAATAATTAAGTATATAGCAACATTTTTAAAGAATTGTATATATATCAAAATCTATTAGTCATAGGCTCTACTGTCGATAGAGTCTTATTATTGATAGACTCTATCGTTGATAGATTCATACCAATGATATAGTCTATCACTAATAGATTTCGAGAGTTGAATATAAATTTTGTTATATTTGCAAATTATTTTGCATTTTGATATATATATCTACCAATATTTTGGGTATGATTATTATATTTGCAATTTTTCTTGAAAAAAAAATGAAATTCAAAATTTTTTATGTTAATTTGAAGTACTTATTTTTAAATTCTTTCAAAAGTGCATATAGAAAACAAAAAATATTTCATTGTTAAAAACTCGTATCTTAAAATTCATCCAAAACTTATGAGGCAGAGTTTTTAAAAAGAAAATTAAAGAAAAACTTTTAAGTGAAAGCATGCTTTCTATTAGTACTTTTAAAATATGTCTTTTAAGAAAAAAGAAAATAGCAGTTTTAAATCTTAGTCCTCATTTGGTAATCATTTGGTTTTTTTATTTTTTATTTTCAAAATTATTCCTATTTCATCCACATTTGTTACAATGATTTGTATCTTTCTTGAGTACAATGGTTGAATTCTTAGCTAAATTCCAAAAACAAAAATAACTTTTGAAAACAACATTTTTTTAGTTCTCAAAATTTTGCTTGGTTTTTTAAACCATTGGTGAAAAGTAGATAAAAAGAGAAAAAAATTGAAGGTGGAAATAGTGTCTATAGGCTTAATTTTCAAAAACAAAAAACAAAATAGTTACCAAACGGAGCCTTAATTTTTCTTTTTAGAATTTGACTACAAATCTAAATGTTACTTTAAGAAAGTGAAAACTATAATTAAAAAATTAGGAGAAAACTAATTTACGCTAGTTTTCTCCTAATTTTTTAATTATAGTTTTCACTTTTATATATATATATATAAAAACAAGATTGTTATAAAAATGAAGCTTATTCTTAAAACCAAACTTTCAAAACATACACTCCAAACACATTTTTCTTAAATTCGGGCTACTAAACCTCCCAGCCTAATCCCACATGCTTAACATTTCCAAGCTTAAAATTCCAAACCTACGCGCCAAATCCCCCTTAAGATTCCAAACACTACCTAAACCCCCTAAGGAGGTATTTGGCTCGCAGGTTTAGAATCTTAAGCCTAGGAATGTTAAGCCTATGGGATTAGGCTAGGAGATTTAGGTAGTCTAAGTTTAAGAAAACTATGTTTGAAGTGCAGGTTTTGAAAGTCTGAGTTTAAGAAGTTTGTGTTTCAAGTGTAGGCTTAAGTAGCCTAGGAATGAAGTATAAATTTATAAATCTTTAGTTTGCAAAATATTATCTTGTATTTAGTCACTGTTTAGATTTTAGATTAGTTTAAATTTGTCGACTTAATTATTTTAATATAGTTAAGTTTAAAACAAACAAAAAAATTTAGAAGACTATTTTTTAAAAAAAAAAATTGAAATAGAAATTTTGACTAAAATTATAATTTTATTTAATCTATTGTTTTAATAATTTGATATTTTAATTTTACTAGATTTTGAAAGAAAATTTCATAGACTTTGTTACTCTAACTAATTTGAAAATGATAATTTTTTTTTACCATAATACGTTAATTTAAAACTGAAATAAACTATTATTTTAATACTAAATTCAATTATTGAAAAACTATTCTTTTTTTTATAAAATTACATTTGAGGAATAAAAAAAATCATAAATTTTGAGTTTTAGTTTTTATTTAGTCGCTAAGTTGTTTTAAACATTTTAAACTTTTATGTTCAGACAATGATTCTAAGTCTTCTAACTAGTTAAACTGGCCAATAAAAAAATTTGAAAATATTTTTAAATTAAAGTAGGGTTTTCTACACATATACCTAAATAAATATTCCTATACAATTGAAATCTAATGGTATGTTTGGAATGACTTGGAAAAAAAATATATCTTTCAAAAATTCATTTTTATTGAAACACTTTTGATAAAAATTCATTAAAATAAATAAGCACACATGTAATGCAATTCTTTCATAAAGGTGTTTTTATATACAAATTTGCCTAGTTTGTTATATATTAAGAGTGTTTTTATTAATGTTTCTTAAGGTTGGCTGGTGGTAGTTGGAGGTTGGCCGACGGAGTTCGTAGCCAGAATTACGCCAGTGTAGGGGGAAGGGGGTTGTCAGAGGTTGGTCAATGGTGGTCAAAGTTGGCCAGTGGCAGCCGGAGGTTGGTCGACAGCGGCCGTCAAGGTGGCAACCAGAGTTGGTCGATGGTGGTCACTGGAGGGTGGCAACGGGAGTTGGCCAGCGGCGGTCGCCGAGGGTGGCGGTCGGAGTTGACCAACGGTGGTCGTCGAAGGTGGTGTCCAGAGGTTGGCCGACATATTTCCTAGATTAAATTAAAAAAAAAAAAAAAAAAAGTTATCCATGAGTTTGAATAGGATTCAAACTCATGGAAAAATGATGTAGGAAGCCAAGACTTCCTAAATCCATGCCCAAACAAGGGTTGGACTTAGGATGCCTAACCTATCCAATCCCAACCCTTGAAACAAACATCCCCAAGGGGCTATTAGGGCCTCCAATTTGGAATGAGTAGTTCACTCAATGTCTTGGGCGTGTAATAAAACAATGGAGGGCCTAAGATTTATTTTAACTACGCATTTTGTACAGTACCGCTATTTACCATTCACAATGATTCAAATAATCAATTATTCCTCCCTCCAACGTTTTAATGATTCCATTCGTCGATGAAGAACTATGTTATGACAGTGTGGTTGGCTGATTTTTATTACGATAAAAATTCTTGCAACATGTCAGGATATCGTCAAAGACATTATTACATGACTGCAGTAGATTCTACATAATATTTTTTCCTTATTTGTCAACAGGGTTTTGTAGATTTTGTGGCTTGTTGTCTTTTTTCTACAAAGATGATTTATTCTTTCCTTTAAGATCTTCTTAAAGCTAGCCATATATATATTGTGGTCTTGTTCATTTTTAGGGTCAGTCTCCTTATTAAGAAAAGTGTGTGTATTGTGAGTTTTGAGCGTAAGGATTGTCTAAGCCTTAACCTTCATGTATTTTAAAAAAGATTTATCTTTTTTATTGTGGGTTTGTTCCAACTGTCAATGAGGCTTGGTTAAATTTTTGTGAGTGTAGAAAATCACATAGGGGACTCGAGATGAGTTTTTAATGTTGTACTGAGGTAAGCTTAAACAAAACTTGAGAAAAGCTTGTTATGGAGGTGAGGAGATCTCACACTTAGGGAGAGACTAAGTACGGTATATTAAGATGCATCTTCCAACTCCTAGACTCATCACGAAAGATGTGAAGCGTGTCTCCTGAAAACGTACGACGCACTAATTAACTCATCGGGAGGTAAGCCATATTTAACCAGAACTCTCGATGTTGGTTACACGTCGTCGAGAGTTATAAGTAACTTCTGACGGTTATTTTACAGCGTCTGGAGATAATATATCTCCCAACTAATGAACTCCCGATGGTGGTCTTTAACGTCGGAAGATCGTCTTTTTCTTGTAGTGAGGATCTCGTTCAAGTTTAAAGAAGCATTATTGTTGAAGTGAGGGGAACTCAAATTTAGGGGAATCTAAACTGAAACTAAAGAGCAGGTTATACGTGAGTCACTAAAGATTGAGTGTATCGAATAAGTACTCCTTTGTAATTGCTAAACTCTTTATATAGTGAAGTTTTTTTCCATTGAGCACACAACCTACTAAACATAGGTTATACTACACTGAACTAGGTTATCAATCTTTATGTTTCACTATCTTTGTTATTATAGTTTGATATTAAGTAATTTTGTTATGTCAGTGATCATGTTACAACATCGTGTGTGACGACAATTATATTTTGTGTTAGATCCACTTTATTTTTTCAAACTCCAACGACAACTACGATCGACTACTATCACCGCCTCACTCTAATGATAATAATTGTTGAGGACATGCTCTAGCGACCAACCAAGGCAACCACTTCTGGTGGCCAAAACACTCGTCAACTCCACCCAACCACCATTGACGATCACTTTGGTGACCAACTCTAGCAAAGATCCCCTTCAATGATTCAGTGCAATGAGCACCTCCAGTGACTAGCTCAAATGACTACCTCGACAACCAACTTCAAAGATCACTTCTGACAACCACCTCTAATGAACAAGTCTGTCGATTATCTCCAATGACCAACTCTAACCACGAACTCAACTGATTATAGACTAGAAAAAAAAAAACATAGCTGATGAAAACGTTTTTAAATACAAACTTAAAATTATTAGTTCATAGAGTTTTACAATCTTCTTTTATAGTAATCTAACATTAATAGAAATATTTTGAGTGTATAGCAGACCATACAAACTTGTATATAAAAATACTTTTTAAAAAATTTATCCAATTTTTTTTATTTTAACCAGTATTTACCAAAAGTGATTAAATAAAAATGACCTTTTCAAAAACATTTTTTACCTAAACATTCCAAACAAACCCTAATTCAAGTTTTTATGTTAAAAGAAGATCAAATGATATGTTAAACAAATACTTTTATTTATATTTGCAAAACATGCTATTTAACATACCACTACTTGAAATAGAATAATTTTTTAAAAAAATATATATAAATAAATAGTCTACCTAAACTCCATCCTTCAAAATTTCATGTAAAACAAATCAACACTACAAGTACAAGACTTCTTGAAGTACACGTATTAAAATAATCGACACTCCAAACATAGACGTTTTAAACGAAGACGAAAATAAAGACTTCTCAACTCCACAGACTATATTATAACCTTAGAGACTATCATAACCAACTATACACTCCAAAACGACTCTTAAGAGATTAACCGATCAACTGGAGGAGAGAATTTGAGGGTGATTCTATACTTGATATAATAATCAATTATTATCCATCCCAATTCAGAAATTTGGAAGTGATAGAGAGCAAAGGCGTATCCATGGCGGATCATGATGCTCCCATAATAGAGAGCAGTTTCATATTGGAAATGACCCAATTTCAAATCTTGATTGGCTTTCAAATTTTTTAGGCAAAAGAAGAGCCATTCAATTCCATGGACAGACATGACGCTCCCACTCAGTCAAAGATGGTGTTTAGATTTTGTATGTACTCTAAAGCTTTCGTTAATTATAAATCATTGTTCTTATACTATTAGGGAATTACAAAGTTAGTCCTTTATTGTCGTCAACTTTATGGTTTTCAATTTCTTTTTTTTTAAATTTATATATATTTTCTATGTCCTTTGTTTATTTTATTTTATTTTTTTTTTTTGGTCACAAGGCATATTAAAACAATCATTAAAGCCATTTAGATAATTAAAGTCTTGTTTAATAATCATTTATTTAGTGTTAGTTTTTTTATTTTTGAAAATAAGTCTTATTTCGTCTCAATTTCTTACCGTATATTAGGTGTCGGCAGTTCTTGGAATTCTCGACGCCTTATATGTGCGTCGAGAGTTCCCCGAATAACTATCGACGCCGTTTTAAAGTGCGTCGGGAGATCATTTCCTGACCAAACTCCCGACGACCTTTTATTCGTCGGGAGAGGCTCTCCCGACACTTTTTCCACACTTTTCCGACGAAATGTGACGTCAGGAGAAGTCAGATTTCTTAGTGAGAGTTGAATTATTAACCAATTTTCTAAAGCAAAAACAATTTTTTTTTTTTTTTTAGTTTTTAGGACTTAGCTTAGTTTTTAAAACATTGGTAAAAAGTAGATATTAGAACAAGAAATTTTGTAGTGAGAGTTGAATTATTAACCAATTTTCTAAAGCAAAAACAAGTTCTAAAAACAATTTTTTTTTTTTTTTTTTTAGTTTTTAGGACTTAGCTTAGTTTTTTAAAACATTGGTAAAAAGTAGATAATAGAACAAGAAATTTAGACGTAAAAAAAGTGTTTATATGCTTAGTTTTCAAAAATTAAAAATCAAATTAATGATTCACAAATGAGGCCTAAGTTAGGAGAAATTTTCTAGTACTATGGAAGTACCATACTCTATTTGTTTTGTTCACACTAGAAACTATTATGATAAATACTTTTTAATGTAAGTGGGTCCCACACTATTTTTAAAAACATGTCGATATGGCATACAATAAATGGAAGTAGTATGAAAAATTATTCACAGTACTAGAAATTTCTAGTTAGAAAGTTTATGTCGTGTTTTCTTAGAGTATGAACTCCATGTGAGAGATGTATGTAATGCTTTAGTATATGATTGAAAATAGATGCAAGCAAATTGCGAGATGAAAGGATGGAATGAGACTTCTATCACCTGAAAAGGACATGATTGTACGTTTGTATTTCTCTTCTTTATCTTCTAACTGAGTTGATGTAGAATCTATTTAGATTGACTTTCTAAGCATTTAAAAAGGTATTCTTAAATACAAAAGAAAATATTTTCAATCCTTTAAAAAGTCAATCCAAACAAATCTGTAATATTTTTATTCATCTTTTTGTGATCAGTAGTATGAATATTTTTCTTTATTAGATGTTTGAAGAGATATTTGATTAGATCAAGCGAAGCCAAATTTCAAAAGCTAATTATGTAGGGACAACTTGATATTAACGTCTTTCCAAATGTTGGGCGAGGATAAAATTTTATATATACAAATGTTTTTTATCTAATTTTTTTTTAGATAATTATTTTTTTTAAAAAAAAATTCTCATAATTATTTATATTAATTTTCATTTTTTCTTGAATTCACAATCAAACTCCACAAATAAGACAAAGTTTTTAACATATATATTTTAAAACTTTCTTTGGATTTTGAAAACATCCCTGAAAATGATTTCAAAACAAACAAACTTACACGTAAAGGTAGTGCATCAAATACCAAAAGCTAAGGTCATTTTGATAATTATTTGATTGTTTTGTTTTTTAAAATTAAGGCTATAAATATTATTTTTATCTATTGGTTTCTTTGTTTTATTGTCTATATTTTCTAAGTGTTTTCAAAATCGAAGCCAAATTTAAAATTTTTTTTAAAAAAAAAAAAAAAAAAATTGCTTTCAAACACATGTTTTAGTTTTTAGAAATTGGATAAGAATAAAAATGTTTGCCTACAAAATAAGAAAGTCATGGGTAAAAAGTTTATGAGAAACAAACATAGTTTTCAAAAATAAAAATTAAAAAACTAAAAGATTATCAAATTGGACCTAAAATATTAGGTTCGGTAATGCTTTTATGTTTAGTTTTTTATTTGATTTGGAAGATTATGTTTGTTTCTTTTCAATTTCATTACTGTTTTATTTGGTTTTTTTTTTAAATTATATTTGGTTCTTTTCAACTTCATTACTATAGTTTTCTTCTTTTTTCGAAAAAAATGTTTGAATTCTTTGTCCAAATGCTAATAATACTAACAACTGATGAGAACATTGACAGACAATTTGATGACAAAACACACAAGCTTCCAAAAAAATGCAATGTTTAAAAAGTTTATTTTTCAAAAACCAAAAAGTAAAAACTAAATAAAAACTATATAGTTATCAAATGAGGTCTATATAGTATCAAATGAGACATCAATTACTAACATTTAAAGACGACAACAAAAAAAAAGAGAGAAAACTTTAGAAGTCTTTTAACATCTTTTGTTTGTTTTCTAAATCTTAAGACGAACTAAGGAAGCGATAATGGTCTCATTTCTTTCTTTCTTTATTTTTTACTCCAATTGTTGGTGATCATAATCACAGTCTAATTTTCTTCAATTATACGTTATAACCTTTAATGAATTATAAAATAGAACTATAATTCATCGACAAGTTCTAAGTTGAAAAGTTAATGTTTCTACTAGCATGTCAAAAGAACATATATAAGTTTACAAACTAAATTAATAAATTAACTATTTATATTATTTAATAGCACATGATATTTCTCTCAAATTTAAAAGTAATAATCTCTCCCTCTCACACCCCTCTCTCTCATATACTTTATTTTGTAGACATAATTCCCCAAAGAGTGGAAAGTAAGTTAAACTAAAAGCAATAACCAAAAAAAAAAACATCAAATTTAGGTAAAACAGTTAGAGGATTTGGAAATGAATATGGGAATAATTTTAGGAAGTGGCAATGCACCGTGGCTCCCAAAACACCACCGTCCGCCGGACCTCCTTACAACTCCCATTTGAACACATTACTACCAATTTCTCTTCTTCATTTGCTGTTCTGTTCTTGCATATCATAACCTTTCTGCTGCTGCTCTTGAACGACGCCGGCTGCTGCCCCAGCGGGTTCATGCCCGTTCCCACTTTCCCCGTCGGCTTTGACTTCCAGTAGTACTCATAGGCATTCAACGTCGCAGCGGTCGGCGGTGCGGCGCAGCCTGTTAGTGGCTGAGCCGCCTTGGGCCGCGGTGGGAGTGATGGGTTCCTGTTGGCTAAAGCTATTGTTTTGCTGTTCATCATTGATGCTAACCTGTGTATTTTTACTAACCCACTTGCGAATTCTGATGATTTTGTCAGTTTTGGATCTTTCTCTTTTTCCTCTTCCTTCTCTTCTTCTTTGTCCGAGTCATCGTCTTTTACTACCTGGATTATGAAAATGAATCAAAGGATTAAATTATTTAAATTTTTAGTTTAAAAGTGATTTTATAAGAACAGAAAGATGATCTTAATTAATATGAATGATGACCATCACTCGTCAACTTTTGAGTTTAGTAGTGATTTAATATTACCTGATTGATTGGATGACGATTGAGGAGTGTGAGAACAAGGCGACCATCTTGACGTTGAGCGCGAAAGTTGTTTTGTGAAGGCACGGACATGGCCTCAAGAACCAACCGCCCATTGTCACGGCGAGGCTGCATCCTCAACGACTCGCCATCCGGGCCGGAAAGCGTAGGAAGCGGTGGAGGAAATGACCGATGGGGTGGCGATTTCTTGTAACTAATCTTCACACGCTTCCACTGATTCTCCACCTCAAATATTTGAGTACCTTCGAGTATATTTTCCTCCTCGTCATCAGTATCTCCATTCTCCGACGACGGATACGACGAGAACCCATCAGACCCAGTCTCGGAGCCGAGACTTTCCGTACAAATTTCAAGACTCTTTTCACTCAAACACTTACCAGATCGCTTAAGAAGAGGATGAACATAAGGATCAGAAACAGGCTTGGAATCCTGACGAGATTCTTTAATGATAGAGCTCCAAACATCAACACCCTCTGCTTCATCCTCTGTTTCATGCTCTGTTTTGGGAGTGTGAAATTCATGAAACGAAGCGACTTTTTTCATGTAAGAGATCCATTTCTGGGAGGACATATCGGCAGAGAGAGTTCTTCGAAGAGAAGAAGGTTGAATTTGGGAGTGTTCAGAGTCAGAAGAAAGAACAGCGACGATGCCCTGTTTCTTGTCAGAATAAGAAGCTTGGAAGCTCTTCAATGGCGACATGGTTTTGATTAGCAACAACAGCAACCAGCAGCGGTCTAAAAGAGAGACCACTGAAGGTGCAGAGTTGCGGAAAATTGAAGAAGAAGAAAGAGGAAGGTTTGCTAAGGAAGATGAAGAGGAAAGTGGGTATTTATAGTTCCACCATGGGAATCGAATTGGGGGCCCCCATTAACGCCACCATGAAAATGACTCTGTTTCAAACCTTTTTTTCCTTTTGCTCTGCTTTTACAGAGACGATTTCCTCTAAAGTTGAAGCTTAAAGAAAAGGAAGCAAATATTTTTAGCTGTGGATTTCGAGAGGACAGTCGGAACTCCCACTAATTATTCCACTCCCACCACCAAAGGATTAAAATATCTCTCTCATATGGATATCGATCTTGCGATCTTGGTATCCCTATTTCAATTTTAGAGATGTATCTATAAAATTTTCATATTAATAAATATTTATTTAAATATAAAAAAAATATTATTTTGGTTCATATATTTTGGAATTTGAATGGATTATATTTGTCAATATTTCTTAAAAGTATATAGACTATATTTGATAAATTTGATATTTAAAAGTTTTCAAAATTAAAATTGAACAAATTCTAAACTATAAGAAATTAATTGGTATTTTTAACTATAAAAGAAGGTAAATTAACAATGAAATTATTTCTACTTCGAACTAGGTTATAGATCTTGTTATCGATGTATATCTTCATATTCAGATTTATAGATGATATTTTGTTTATATGATCTAGGGGTGTTTATAAATGATCACAAAGATGTGAATAATCTTTAATATTGATATCAAACTCTCTTATTTATAATTTTATAGATATATCAACTCATATTTAAATCCTTCCACCCACCTTATTTTTTCTACTCTATTTTAAAATTTCAATAGATATTACAATGGATATATATTTGTTGAAATAGCCAAGTAATATATTTTTGGGGATCAAGTTAAAAAATATGGTGTATTTTCAAATTATCGACAAAAATGAGGTATATGGGAAAGTATTTTTAAAAATAGGTAGGAATGGAAAGTATTGAAAAAAGTAGGGTATGAAAATCGTGTACGGGGTACATGATTAGTATTTTGGAGAATCGTGTACAGAGTACACGATTAGCATTTAATCCAGTCAGCACCACGTCGATTGAGTTGGTTGGCCGATTGCATAGAGACTCTAGACCGGGTCCACAATTTTTTTTAAAAAAAATAAAAAATAGATTGACTAATTATTTTTTTTAATCGGAGATGTACAACAATATTAAGACTTTAGGACCGAGTCCACAAATTTCTTCATTATTAAACTTAATTATATATTTAATATACAATGTAAACTTAATTATTCTGCACTCATATTAAGAAAAAAAAGATGTCATGATACTAAAGAGGATTTACAATTAGTTTTTTAATTTGAAAATAGAAGTTTACATGAAATTTAAAGACGACATCTTTTGCCCTTACCTCACATGGAGGTTGTCTTCGTGTGCCTCTAAATTAGCTTCACCCTACTGCCGTTGTCGTCTACGACGAATACGTCTTCGATCAGTGTCAGCAACATTGAGTCGTCTTGTTTGTTGAATAATACTTTCCATGTTAACCAATGTTTGGTGACAAATTGACCCCAACTTCGTAAGTTGTGTTGTACTGAATATTGTTGTACATCTCCGATAAAATTATTCTATTAGTCTAAATTTAGTCTTCATACTTTCAATAAATGTTAAACAAAATCTATTTTATTTTATTGAAAATGATTAAATAATAATAATAATAATAATAATTTTTATGTAAAGATTCACATAGCCAAGGTTTATAAAGATAATGTTAATAGATACATAATTTTTTAAAAGAAAAAAATAAACAACAAATTAATAACAAATACTATTTTTAGGATGGTTGGAAGTATTGAGACTAAAATTGGATATTTGAAAGTACAATGATTAGTATAGAATGAAACCCAGAGTATATAGGAAAGAAAATGATGTTTTAACTAAAACTTTGTATTACTTCACACTAGCTCTATTAGGGATCAACTGTAACCTTTGAGATGATAATTAATACATTATATGCTAAATTATACGTGAATTGACTATTAACTTTTACATTATGAATAATATAAGCCCCGTTTGATAACATTTGGTTTTTTGTTTTTGTTTTTTAAATTTAACCCTATTTCATCCATACTTTTTCTATAATGGAGTAAATTATATTTAAAAATTGGCATCTCGTTTACAAACTATTTGATATTTTATTTTTGTATTTTTGAAAACCATGCGTATCAACACACTATTTTCACTCATGAACTTATTTTCTACTTTTAAAATGATTTCAAAATCTAAAAAAAAAATTATAAATTTTAAAGACTTAGTTATTTTTTAAATTTGGCTAAGAGAATGCAATATTTTTTTAAAAAAATATAAGAATTCTTTTCATATTTTTAGTTCAACAACATATTTGTAGTTAAAGCGTGGGTCGAAGAATCAAACCTCTAACAAAGAGGTCGATAATACAAGTATTATGTCAATTGAGCTACGTTCATATTATCGTTGACAAACATTTCATATTTAAAAGACACATAAAAAGTTAGAATATAAAATTTTGCCCTACCGCGATCGAGGGACAAGAACAAAACTCACCTCTCTCTTCATGTTGTTGGTTGCTGAGGAATTATAACCCATCAATCCAATTTGGTTCATAAGATCTTTGGAATATTTTCATGTTGGGAAAGATTGAGAGATTTTTTGGTCCTCTCTATACTTTCTCTACTATGTCAAGCCTTCGTACATTTTTCTGAGTTGGTTTTCATAGCATGATTTTCTTTTTCAATATTAAAATGATTCTTTTAGCTTTAAATCATATTCAATTTCTCGAGATCGATAGTACAACTTTATGCAGTTTCGTTATTCTAAATTTTAAAATTAAATCTTCTCTTTAGTTTTCAAGTTTTGTGTAATTGTTGTTTTTTTTAATGTGTTAGTTCCCGAATAGATTGTGAGTTTTTATTTAATGATCAATTCCAAAATAGTATGAAGTTAATGTTAAGAAAGGATTTTAATATATTTTATACTTTGAATTGGTTCTGTTTTTTTATTTTTATTTTTTTTTATCTCTGTCTTTGACATGTAAATCGTTATGTTCATTTAAATGGTCAAAATATAGGAATGGAATTTTTTAATAACAGTTTTTCTCAAAATGATATATATTTATGATTTTAAAATTTATTAATTGTATTTGATACAATATGGTACGATCTAGAGGTTATAGGTTCAAATTTTTCATCTTAAATTGTAATGCTAAAATAATCCAAAGTGAAATGGCTACTAAATTAGTTTATTGTTCAAAATAGAAATAACAGTCTCATTTAATAACCATTTGATTTTTTTTTTAAAAAAAATTAAGACCGTAGATATTATTTTCATTTCCAAATTTCTTCTTTTGTTATTTACTTTTACCAATAGTTTAACAACCAAGCAAAATTTTGAAAACTAAAAAATTGGCTTTTAAAATTTTTTTTTTTTTTTAATTTTGGCTAAAAATTTAACCATTGTACTTAACAGAGTTACAAATTATTGTAAGAAATGAAAAAGAAATAGATTTATTTTTCAAAAAACAAAACCAAAAATAAAATGGTTGTTCAAAAATGGAACTAACTAATAAGTAGAAAAGTTTAGAAACTAAACTAATTTTATCCTCATTTATTTAGAACTAATTTTTTATCATGTGTTTTGCCATTTGAATTAGGGAATCCCTTTAATTTATTTTCTTTTTCCTTTTGTTAAATTCATTTTTTTCTTTTATGATATAAAAGGAACACAGTTATGTATTAATTCCATTTTTTTTGTTGTGTGTGTTTTGGAAATTATTCTCATGAAAGAAATACATTCATTAGACAACTTTTAAGTTCAACAATGAATTAAATACAGAAAACAATGGTGGATTAGAAGCCACTCATCCTATTTCATGACTTGTCAATTCATTTCTTTTTTTAAATATTAAAAAATTAAAAATGAATATATATATATATTATATTATATATATATATATATATATATATATATATATATATCCTTTTGGTATAAATGTAAATAACAAATATTAGTTCTTTAAAGCATTATTTTCCTAAATGTAACTACATCATGTAATTATAAGGTTCTCCTCATTTTCCTATGCAGTATCATTCTTTCATGTCTTTTTGTTCAATCTCACAGGAGTGAAATTTTAAAATTAAGGGAAAAAAAAAAAAAAAAACAACAACAACAAAAAGAAAAGTTGATCAAAATTCTAGTTTTTTTTCCTCTTTTTGAATTTGAACAAATTGGAGTAAGCTACAAATATAAAACAATAAAGATTCTTTACAAATAATTAAAAAAGTAATTGTAGATGTAAAAAGAAACACAAATGAGACGTCAATTTTGACATAACTCGATTGGTTGATCTTCACTTTCACGTTGTTAGGTGACAATCTTATTCAAATTCTTATATGTAATGACTCGAAAGAAATAATTTCTATTTAAAGTGTGAGTACTATTAAGAAACCACTTAAAAATATTTTTAGTACTTAGACCAAACATCGAAAAAGTGATTTGTTAATAAGCACTTATTACTTAAAAGTGATCAAAATTCACGTTGTTAAATTCTCTAGTTCCCGAAAAATGATGCAAGTAAGTAGTATAAACTTGGAGAAAGTGATATTGTAATTAGAATCGGAGAGAGAAATGTTCTGAATGATTGTAATAATTTTTCACATAGTCAATTGTTTTTAGGCTGTGGTTTTTCTTCGAGATAGGAATTTTCTACGTAAATTTTTGTGTTTCCAGTTTTATTGTTTTCTTTTAACTTCTCAATAATTTTCTATTTATTCGTGCCGTAAAAGTGAGAGGTTTTTTCCAACAATTACCTAATTCATAGCTAATTAATTAGCTATATTTATAAATTTTAAAACCTTAATGTTATATATGGAAATATTTATTTGATATAAAAAAGGAAAATGGAGCCCATCTAAGAAAAGAAAAATCATCCTTTTTGGCATGATTGATTAATGGGATTGATGAGAATGAGAAGGAGGTTTAAAAGTAAAGGGAAAAAGGGAGAAGAGCCAATGGAGATAATGAAAGGCCTAAAGAAATTCAACTATATTGAGAGACCATGTTGTTATGTATAAAGTATATGTACATGCATGTTACTTTGATCAAACTTCTTTATCTTATAGTAATAATTTCACCTCTTAATTTATTATTTACACATTGCCTTGCGTGGATGCCATTATACAAATATCTTACTTTTTCATGTTCTTTTTTTAGAGTGTGGCCATAAAAGATTTGCGTCACTCTTTTTTTTTTTTTTAATTTTAGATTTTGACGTCAAAATTTTTTAATTGTTATTAAGAAAATAATAAAAAATTAAATCTTGACTACGTGCAAGAATACTTTTATTATTATTATTTTTTAATACAACAATAGTTTTATTATTAAACAAAGTATTTCTAGGGTTGATTTTGTTAACTATTTCGTTTTGTAATTTAATTTTTGAAGGATGTTTTCAAAATTTAATGTTATGTTCTGAAAAAAAAAAAAAAAAAAAGAGAAAGACTGACTACGTGCAAGAATACTTTTATTATTATTATTTTTTAATACAACAATAGTTTTATTATTAAACAAAGTATTTCTAGGGTTGATTTTGTTAACTATTTCGTTTTGTAATTTAATTTTTGAAGGATGTTTTCAAAATTTAATGTTATGTTCTGAAAAAAAAAAAAAAAAAAAAAGAGATAGACAACCGGTTTAATAATAATTTTGTTCTTGTTTTCTCTACCAACTTTTCAATTATGGTTTTCACAAACATTTTGAGTTTGAAGTCTAATTTCTAAAAATAAACTAAAGGGTTTTTAAAAACGATTTTTTTTTTTCAAAATTTGATTTAGTTCTTAAAAACATTAGTAAAAATTACAAAATAAAACGTTGAAATTTAGGAATAGCGTAATGTTTATAGGCTTAATTTACAAGAAATAAAAATAAATAATTAACCTAATGATTATCAAAGAGAGACCAAATTTATTATATTATTAGTTTTTTAGAACTTAAATATGGATTATGGGAAAACGAATACACTTTTCAAAAACAAAATATGGTTATCCAAACTGTGACTAAAGGTTAAAAATACTTTTTTCGAATTCAAATACCCATAATTGACTTGTTTATATAGTTCAATTGGATAGGATGTTAATAACATTATTTGTAGGTTGTGTTATAGGTTCGAATTCTTTCTATGTATTTGACTTATAACACTAAAAAAGAGATGCAACATATATTTGTTGAAATGTTTTTTAAAAGCTAAGGACTTGTTCAATAACTATATGTTTTCTTATTTTATATTTTTAAAAATTAAATTTATAAATACTATTTTCACTGATAAGTTTTGTTGTTTATTTTCTCTTAATATTTTAAAAAAGTAACATCATGTTTAAAGAGAACCAACCGTTTTCAAAAAGTATTTATAAATTTCAGAATTTGACTAAAAATTTTAAGAGAAAATCAACATACAATTAAAGAAAAAATCGAAAACTCAAAACGAAATTGTTAAGCAAGGGCTGAAAATAATATTGGAATATAGATTTGATATTCTCCAAACTTTTAATTCTATATTATATATAAAGACAGAAAAAAAATTAAAAGGTGTGACGTCAAAATGTACAAAGGTTTCTTTAAACAAAATGTAAAAGTTTCTCTTTTTAGGCACTTTATCTAGTGCATTGTTTACTTTTCATCTTATATATATATATATATATTTAATTTCAAAATGATTTCCATCTCTATATAAACTTTATTTTATTTATTTTGTTTTGATCTTAACTTTACTATATAAGTGTTAATATATTTCCAATATATATTCAAATCTACCAGAAACAATCGATCGTCTATATTATATATTGCTTCAACTATTGTCTTATAAAAATATCTACCATATTTTCTTAAATAAATTTTAGATAATGTTTACAAACTAAAATAAAAGGTATAACAAATTAATCATTGATCAATTGTTTAAGTTATATATATATATATATTTCTTAGGGTTGAGAGTTATAATTAATTGTTTATTTTTTTTTAGGAAATTGTAATGGTATTAATTTGATTATATTATTTTGTAGGTGTAACTTATATTTGATATTTTACAAATATGGTAAAAACATAAAATCTAAATTTTTAATTATTTTTTATTACATAAATCCCTAAAAATTAATTGATAGAGAGAGAAAGAAATATCGAGAGAGATAAAAGTGGCGACCAGCAATCGGTGACCAGACGTGCGGTGGTTGACAGAGATAAACAGTAGAGAGATGGAGTGATGGTGGACGACAAATGGTATGGAGTTGGTGAAAAAAAGATGTTGAAGGAAAGAAAGACAGAGAGGGAAAAAGAGAAAAATAGTGGCCAAGAACGAACGATGGGTGACCAGACGTGCAGCGGTCAATAGAGGTAAGTGGCGAGAAGGCGAAGCAGTGGCTGGTGTCAGATGGTGTGGAGCAGTGCTGGTTGTTTGATGTTGGAGGTGGAGGGTCTGCTGCTTTCAAAGAAGAAGAAAAAGTTCATTTTTTTTTAAATTTTAAGTGTATCATTTTATTTCAAGTGTATCAAGAGGTATCATGTATATAGGTTGTGTCAGATATATCAAGTGTGTATCAAGTGTATCGGTTGTATCAAGTGTATTAGGTGTATCAAGTATATCAGTGTATCAAATGTTTATCAAGTGTGCATCAAATATATCAGGTGTATCAGGTATATTAGTACATTTTTTTTTTTGTTTTAAATCGTGGACTACGCTTGTTTTTTGCTTTTTTTTTTCTTTTTGCAAAACTAAAAGGTTTGGGCTATGCACATAATATTAAGAATTTATTTTGCCCATTTTGTAACTAGCCTTTTTTTATATATATATATATTTATCTTTATTTCTTTTCTTTCTTAATTAAAATTAACTTGAACGATTAAATGGACTAATCATAACATGTGGTAAAATAGTTTGTGGTCTTCTTTCAACTATGTAATTCAAACTAAATATAGAAAAATTTCCTTATTAGATTAAGCTCAAGCAACATAGAATATTAAAGACCATAACTTTAATTTGACTCTAGGGTTTTCCATAATCCATTAGACATCAATGCAATGGCTTTTGCTGAACAAGTCACACCAAGATATGTATCCATAATCAAGATCACTCCATAAGTCCACTAAAAAATCCAAGATTTAAAATTAGAGTAGAAGGCAACAACACTAACTACATCTCGAAATTTCTTGAAATGTCTACATAAATAACTTAAATGTAATTATAGACCTCTGTAAATTTATCTAGAAGACTTCAAATAAATATCTCAAAAGTGAGACTCTAAAAATATCCTAATATTTCTTTAGGAATTAACGAATTCTAGAGATTCTATTAGATGAAAATAATATGATATATGAAGCTAGAAGAAAGAAAGATTATAAAAACTTAGAAAAATTTAGAAGTGTAAAAGAGAGTGAAGAAAAAGTCCTCTACAAATTGTAGATTTTTTTACATTTTCTCAATAAAATCTCTTTTTTTTTTCCCAATGTTTGTTTCTTCCTTTGTTTTCAACCTTTAGTAGCTTTTTAATTTGTTGTCCACAAATAAATTTATTATTAAAATAATTGCAACAAAAGTAGAACATAATATGGTTTGGTAAACAGTATAAATTAAGGTGATATAAAATGGAAATAAAAAAATGAAATAGAACTTTTTTTTTTCTTTTTGGATTAATGGAAAGTTATAAAGTTTATGTTTCCAATGAGCTGAGGTTCTCATGTAAAGTGGGATATGAGTCTATCTGAATGGCATAAAAAGGAATAGGGAAATTCACAAAATTTAAACATTTACTAAATATTTCCATTAAGAGAGACAGGAAGTGACAAAGATTGAAAGACAATGGCTTAAGAAGGAAGCAAACCCATCATTTCATTTCTAAATACACCAATCTGATTACAAGAGAGAGAAAGAGAGAGGATTCCACAAAATATAAATGAGTTAAATTATATCAACAAGAATATTCTAATTCTTGGGAAACAATTAATTAATGCTCTCATATCCATATTTTTTTTAGTGGGTGAAAATATCCAACTCTAGATTTTATGAAAATTTTGATTTCGAGCAAAATTTTGAAAAAATTGATAAAAATTGATAGAACTTGTACTAATTAGTTAGGGAATTTTCAAAAATATAAAAATAAGGAAAACTATTTACACAAACGGGATAAATTTAACGTTATTTGATAGAAACTGATAGAAGTCTATCAGTGTCTATTAGTGATGGAGACCGATAGAAGTCTATCATTGATACTATTTAGTGATAGAAACTGATACAAGTCTATTACTGATAGATGCTGTAGTAATATAAAAACTAATAGATGTCTATCATTGATAGACGCGGATAGAAATTTATCATTGATACTATAGAGATAGAAATTGATATAAGTCTATCACTGATAGACGTTAATAGAAGTCTATCAATGTCAATTAATATTTTTTTTCCTCCTATTTCTGTAAAAAGTTTGACATTTTTTTCTATTTGTGAAAATTTTTCTTTAGTTAATGAAACTTTAATTGTAGCTTAATTAGACATAAATGACCATTTTTAATCAAAATTTCTATAAGTATGCTTGAGTAAATGTTAATGGGAGAGTAGGAATTTTAGAAAAACGAAAAATAATTACAAAATAATATGAAATTTAGGAATTTTTTGAGGTGAAATGATCTAAAAATTATGAAAGTTTCGAATGGTTATATATATATATATAACTAACATCAATTCAAGGTGAAATAATTTGAAAATTTAATGAAAAAATTTGAATGAGGTTAAAAATAAATATATCTTATTTCTTGTGCTTTTTTAAGATTCAATTTCTTTAAAAATGAAAGTTTTGGGTAAAAAATAAAACTAAAAATTGAGAAAAGTTAAAAATTAGAAAAAGTAACACATAAAAACACATAATCCTTGGTCAAAAATGACATTGGCATATGAAATTATAGAATTATGTGTAATCAAGATCATAAAATTGAAAATTTTGAAATGAGTTAATGTAATCAATTAAAAAAAATCGAAATTTTCTCAAAATCTTGAAATCTCGTCGAAATGGAGGGATTCAGAATATTCTTGATATATTTAGAAATTTCGAAATTTTCTCGAAATCTCGAGATTTTGATAAAATTGGGAAAAATCGAAATTTTCTCCAATTATAATTTCGAGGCGATTGAAATTTGGAAATTTTAAACCATGGGATAACTACTCTTTTTTCTTCTTATTTTTTTTTCTTCTACAACATAGGAGTGGAGATTTAATCTTGTGTATAACTTTCTAACATTAATTTTTCTTAAACATGCTAATTTACATAGTAAGTTTATGATACATATAACTTTTACTTATTTTGGTCTCCATATTTTTAAAATACTTATTATAGTCTTCTATTTGAAAAATAGTGGGTTGTGCTTTAATAAACACGAGTAGCTCACAACCTGCTTCTTCAGGTCACTACAATATATTTTGTAGATCGTAGAAAATTTTCATCTATAATCATGTGATAAAGGTATTCTAATTCAAACATTGATTGCATCTATTAAAAATAGCTTCTGCAAACACACAATGGACAAACTTTTTACTCATCTTTGGCCCATTATTGAGTTATTGTTCTACGACTATATCGCTATTTGCATCAATATTTTTCTTTGTTATGTTCCCCTAATTACGTGCATATTTATTTTACTTAAGACTTTAATGAGCTTTGTTGGAATCGGCCACTCTCTGACGATGAAACTCGATAGTAGAGAACAGTCAGGAATTGACGGTCGTAAGAAATGTAGAACCTATAAAACAAAAACTCGTTATGGGCTGAGTCACGAATCTCACTCTCTTTAAGACGTTCCGTGGCTTTGCCCAGGTGTACAATTGGGTCAATGGTATTGCCACGTCGTCCCCAGGAAAAAAACAACCCCAAAAAAGGTCTTGATCGAAAATACACCGTCATCGACCAGAAACTCACACCATTCAGACTAATTTGCTCATAAAACGATCGGAAAACAAAAATGTAAAACTGGAAAAGAGGTTTAAGATAGTAGAGAGTATTTGGAATGAATGATGAGATGATGTGAGATGGTGGGAAAAGACATAAACAACGTTCGGCCACAGAATGTGCAGATCCGTAAATTGCATGGAGCCACTAAACGTGCAAATCCGCAAATTGCATGGAGCCACTGAACGTGCATACCGAAGACTTGTTTGTACTCATTGCGACACTGGAGCATTGAAAAAAATAAAATAAAACAAAAAATAATTAATAATAATAAATTTTTCTAAAAAAATAATCACACACGTGCCCCTCGCCTCGGCACATCTGATTGACGAGCACATATGAGATTTCTGTCGTACCCATATTGGTCTATCTCTTCACTCCCTCTAGAATATGGGTACCCCTTAGGGCCCAAACCTAAGGTCCAAGATGGGAGTATATGAAGGAGAATTCACTTCCTAACTTAATTGATGTGGGATTCTCAAAAGCCATTTTTCTTTTTAAAACTCAATTTTCACCAACAATCCTCCACTTGAAAATTTAAAAACATAAGAAAAATACATTTTTCATTAAGTAGTTTCAGTCTATACAATACTATTCATAAACAAAGATGTCATACAACTTAAACCTTTGCGTAGTGTAGATAATTCAGAATATATTAGAGTAACCTTTGGTTTTGATCTCACACACAATATCACTAGAGTTTAGTTTGAAAGTTCATGCTTCAAGGCCTAGTACATATATCCTGATTTAGTGAACGCCCTAGATAGTTTGCTTGAAAACTCCATAGGAAACGACCCCCCACTTCTACATTCACACAGGTGAGTCTATCAAGAGTACCCCTATAGCTAGGTAGCCCCCTTGACATCAAGTATAGATCTCATTAAGAACTGAGTTTAACCTCTCTTACACTTCAGGATATCATGCCCAGACTTCAAGTTATAGGAAGGGAACTCTGTATTCGTTTTAGCATGATTCACTATATATCACTTGTGATCAATTATTACTCGTTGAACCTTCTTCTTGGGATCTCCAATCTACAGGTTGGATTTTCCTCACAATGATTCATCTTTTTATAGGCATGACTCTCATCCTTTCTGAGGTTTTGAAAACCTTTTCTTTAGCCACTTTTTTCATCAAAGGATCTGCCAAATTTTCATCAGTCCATATATGATCTACTCTAACTGCACCAGTAGTGAGAAACTCTCTAATGATACTATGCTTACGACGTATTTGTCGTCTCTTTTAGTTGAAATGATAGTTTTGAACTTTTTCAATTATTGTAGTACTATCACAATTGATCAATATGGTTGGTAGCGTCTTTTCCCATAGATGAATCTCTGATAGCAGACTTCTAAGTCAATCTACTTCTTCACTAGCTGTTGCTAGTGCTACCTTTTCTGACTTCATCGTAGATTGGGCTAAAATAATCTGTTTCTTGGACTTCAAAGAGACAGCTACGCTTGCTATATTGAAGATATAGCCACTTGTAGCCTTTGAATCATCTGAGAGAGAGTTCCAATCAGCATCGTTGAATCCTTCCAGGAAAGAGGGAAACTTCTGATAATGTAATCTTAGGTTCTGGGTTTTCTTCAAGTACCTCATAACCCTTTCTATAGCATTCTAATGCTCTAAGACTGCCTATGATGCTACAACGTAATCCTACAGCATAAGCTATATCAGGCTTAGTGCAGTCCAATAGGGTATCAAAGACTGTTATGATGCTCGCATACTCAGACTGATTAACAATATCACTAGTATTCTTGAACAACTTAACACTAGGGTCATAAGAAGTACATGCTGGTTTACATTTAAAGTAATTGTATTTCTTTAGAATCTTTTCTACATAGTGAGATTGATCCCAAAGAAATTCATTTTTCAAACCTAGTCACTTTTATGCCTAAGATTACACTCGCTTCTCCTAAGTCTTTCATGTCGAAGTTTGCACTCAATGTAGATTTCACATCATTTATGACGTGCAAGTTCAATCCAAAAATTAACAAATCATCTACATACAGATATAGGATGGTGCAAAGATTATTTTCAACCTTATAGTAGATGCATTTGTCACTTTCAATAACCTTGAAACCTTTAGATATGATTAGTTTATCAAACTTTTCATGTCACTGCTTAGGAGCTTGTTTTAGACCATAGAGATATTTATCTACTTTACAAACCTTATTTTCTTGACTATAGACTCCAAAACCCTCAGATGTAAATCTCTTCTTCAAGTTCACTGTTTAGGAAGGAGGTCATTACATCCATATGATGTACTACAAGGTTATAAAGGACAGCGAGAGAGAACAAAACACAGATTGAGGTAATTTTAGTGACAGAGGAGAAGATGTCAAAGAAGTCTATGTTTTCTCTTTGTCTAAATCCCTTTGCCACCAACCTAATTTTAAACTTGTCAACTATTTCATTAGGTCTAAGTTTCTTCCTTAAGATCCATTTGCACCCTATTGTCTTGCAACCTAGAGGTAGGTCTACTAAGTGCCAGGTCTTATTTGACTCAAGAGAGTTCATCTCATCGTTTATGGCTTCTTGCCATAAGTTGGCATCTACAGAGGACAAGATAGCTTTTAGGTCTTTAGGATCTTATTCTACATTATAGGTATGGAAGTCATCCCTAAAATCCTTGACGGTTCTAGTTCTTTTGCTTCTTCTAGGTTCTGGGTCGGCTTCCTCTATAGAGGTAGGGTTTCTAACTAGAGTTAGACTACTAGATCCCGAGCCCCCACTATTTCTCAATTTAAAAGGAAATCTATCTTCAAAGAAGTTGGCATCATTTGACTCAATAATCACTTGGTTTACTAAATCATAGAACCTATAGGCTTTACTATTTATGGCATAACCTATAAAGACGCATTCATAGGATCTTTTGGCTAGCTTTCTTCTTGTAGGGTCTACAATCCTTAAAATGGCTAGACAACCCCATGTTATAAAACATGACAGGTTTTGTTTGTTATTCTTAAAGACTTCATAAGGTGAAGTTGTGTTTTTAGATTTTGGTATTCTATTGAGGACATAACACACGGTAAGGATGATTTCACCCCACAATAAGACGTGACTCCTAAACTAAGTAAAATACCAACTACTAGCTTAGCTAAAGTTCTATTTATCCTTTTGGCTTTTTCGTTCATTTCAGGAGAGTAAGGTGCAATCTTTTTCTGTATTATTCCATGAGAGTTAAAGAACTCATTAAAGTTGTCTGAGGTGTACTCAGTTCCCCTTTCACTACGAATTATTTTAACTTTTCTATTAAACTGATTTTCTATTTCAGTTACAAACAAATTAAATGCATCAAAAGCATCACTTTTGTTTTTTAGAAAATATACAAAAGTAAAATCAGAGTAATCATCAATAAAAGTAATAAAATATCTTTTACTGTTCATAGTCAAGATGCCATCAAATTCACATAAATCAGAATGAATTAAATTTAGAGGTTCAAGAATCCTAAGTACAGATTTATTCGGTGTTTTAGTAATTTTAGCCTGACTACAATACTCTCATTTATCAAATTCATTCACGAATAACTTAGGTATTATTTCTAGCCTAATCACGTTACTAATTAATTTCTAACATGAAAATTTTTAGCATGCCAAATATTCATAGAACACAACATATACACAAAAGATTTCATTTTTATTAATGTCTAAATATAATCTGAACATTCCCTTAGTTGTATACCCTTTCCCTACGAATATATTATTTTTGGTAAGGGTATATAAATTTGTCCCTATAGTTTGAGTAAATCCAACCTTGTTGAGAAGATAGCCCGAGACTAAATTATTTCTTATCTCCAGAGTGTGCAGAACATCCTTCAATATGAGGGTCGTCCCGGAGGTAAACTTTAGCTCCACCTCGCCGTTTCAGCAATTTTCGTAGAGTGGTGATCCCCCAACAGAGTCTTCTTATCCTTAGTTTCAGTATAAGTTTTAAATAAACTAAGATCGTGACAGACATGGCATGTGACACCAGTGTCTATCCACCACCCCTCAGAACCACCGATCACATTTACTTCTATGATCATGGCAACTAACGATTCCTCTGTCAGGTTCGCCTAACCAGTAGGACGATGCCTGTTCCTATAGTTCCTAGCCATGCGTCCAGGTTTATTACAACTTAAGCAAAGGAACTATACCTTTTTTCCTGGGGGGTTTTCTACTTCTTTTGTTCGTTCTGGTTGCTGGAACCATGGTTCTAACCTTTCCCCTTTGTCCCCTTGAACTTTTGGACAGACTTTATCGTGAAAGAGGCGAATCTCCCAAGTACAATGTTCACCTCCTCCTTCTGGTCCTGCTTTCGGGCTTCTTTCTCAATCTTTATCCAAGTGAAAGAATCTCCAAAGAAAACTCCTTGGTTTTATGCCTCAAGGTGTTCTTAAAATCTTTCCACAAAGGAGGCAAATTGTCAATAATAACAGTAACTTGGAATTGTTCGTCTAGAGGCATATCTTCACTTATTATTTCATGGGCCATCTTCTATAGTTCATGTGATTGGGCCTCCACAGATTTGTCATCCGTCGTCTGGAAATTGAGGTAACGGCTGACAATATATTTTTTCGACTCGGCCTCCTTGGTGTCATATTTCTTTTGCAGGGCATCCATACTTTCTTTACCATTTTCATTGTGATGTAGTAGTCATAAATATCATCAGTCAAACCATTTAATATAATTTTTTTACATAAAAAAAATCTTTTTCTTCCCAATCAATAACTTATTTTATTTGTTGTTCAGTTAGATCTTTTATCGGGATGGTTGGCTTATTTGTGGTACAATCATCGGCAACTTTCTTGATGGTAAGGAAAAACAACATCTTCTGCTTCCACCATTTGAAGTTCGCTCCTTCGAACCAAAATGGACAGTTGAGGTTGGATCTTTTATCGGGATGGTTGGCTTATTTGTCGTTGTTGCTTGGGAGGGCGATTACAAAATTGGCAGATGGAATGTCTTAAAAATGTTGGAACCGGCCACCCTCCGATGGTGAAACTCGACAGCAGCGAATAGTCAGGAATCGACGGTCGTCAGAAATGTGGAACCTGCAAAACAAAAACTTGTTATGGGCTGAGTCACAGATCTTGTTCTCTTTAAGATGATTTGTGACTCTTTTTAGGTGTGCAAGCAGGTCAATGGTATTTCCATGTCATCCCCTAGAATAAAACAACCCCAAAAAAAGGTTTTGATTGGAAATACACCATCACCGACCGAAAACTCACATTGTTCAGACTAATTTGCTCGAAACGATCGAAAAACAAAAATATAAAGTTGGAAAAAAGGACTGAGAAAGTAGAGAGTATTTGGAATTGAATGATGAGATGATATGAGACGACTGAAGGCTTGTGCCTTTTATAGGTGTAGAGAGCCAATAGAAAAAGATTCAAACAATGCTCGACCACAAAACGTGCAGATTCGCAAATTGCATGGAGCCACTGAACGTGCACACTAAAGACTTGGCTGTGCTCATCGTGACAGGTGGAACGTTGAAAAATAATAATAAAATAAAATAGAAAATAATTAATAATAATATTTTTTCCAAAAAAATAATCACACATACGCCTTGGGGCCCTTGAGGCCCAAACCAAAGGTCCAAGATGGGAGTATATGAAAGAGAATTCAATTCACTTCCCAACTTAACCGATGTGGAATTCTCAAAAGCCATTTTCTTTTTAAAACTCAATTTTCACCCACAAATTCATCCCCCTTAGGTCAACAAGTTTCACTTCTTAATCATACCTCTACATCACACCGTGTTTTTGAATAAATTAAGAAGTATCCATAACAAACTTCTTTGAAAGTAAGATGTACACAAGACTCATTTATCTAGCAATGTCGATCCATGGCATGCACACGGATCTATGGGGTATCTCTTTACGATCCATGGAACCTAACTAGAGATGGAAGCCAAGACCTAATTACTTTGTTTTAATGTACCCTTTGCCTCTGTTAAGCATGAATATAGAAAGTGATATTGAGTCATTCAATTTTGTGGGGCTCTCAGTATAAAGTCACATTTAACCCAACTCTATACATTCTTTCATGTACCCTAAATATCGTCTCTCCAAATACGACATAACCCATTTGATGGTGAAAAACAAAATAGCAACATAACAATATATATCTCTAGACATTTTTCTCCAATACAGTAACTTCAAATTAATAAGTCTTTAAGACATAAATGTCAACCTTCTCGCTAATATGTTTTACATGGATTTGGCTTCATTAAAATTTTCACGTTGTGTTTTTATTACTGGAATGTACATCTTGCTTAAATATTGATCAACAAGCTCTAACTATATCTTAACTATCTCATCCACACTTAGCTATGGTTATAAAATATTTTTGTATCATCGTTAATTACATTTATAGACCTCGACCTGACATGTTATCTTATACTGAATAACATATTTAAAGAATCTCTAAAATTTGATAGATATAATTTCCATACTATACAGACACTTCTAATAAAAGAAAACACAAAATTTTAGAATTTTGTTATAAGTTGAGCAATCACAATAAAAAACAAATTTTGATCATTAAATGTGAAGATGTTATATCTTTCTTTGAAGAACACTAACTCAATGCAACATGTCTCACATTATATATTACCATTCATTTTTCCAATCTTAGATAAAACTAATAATAAGTTGTAAAAACATAATTCAAGTGCATTACCCCAAAATAATAATAATAATAATAACTATCACTTGAGAGGGGAAAAAAACAGATTCTTGTAAAACAGACACGTGTTGGGCAAAAAGGTAATGACGTTGATTATTATCTTGACACGTGTGTAACTAATATTGTACAATTAAAAAAACTTTGTTAAAAAAATTATGGGAGATGCTGTTTGTCTACCAATAAGATAATGACATTTCATCCTATAAAAATGCTTATCAAGACTTCCTTAGCCTTTACCTAATGTCTCTCTAGTCTACAACTCCCCCACTTCTCTTTGTTTTGTTCTTTTTTAGACGGTTCTCTTATTTCCTCATTTAGCAAACTTCTTTGTCCACTTCTCATTTGCCCACATATATTCATCATCACCTTCATGCATCAATTCAATAACATATCAATGGAGAGTATATGTGTATATGCTTCAAAATGGGAAAGAATAATACATAGATTTTTATGATGAATAAGAAAACAACTATAGAAAAAGAACAATTTATAATATATAACAAAAAGAATTAGCATAAGGGGTCTTTCCTTTGATACAAATTTATAGATAATGTTAGTTTGACGCCTTAATTATCAGGAAGCTTTTTATGGTGCTCAGATGTATAATACATGCATGTTACCCGTTGAAGATGTACACACAGGGGAAAAACATCAACCCCTAATCTTGTTTGTAGCTTTTTTTTCACATTATTTCTCTTTGCTATTGATTGTTATGCCTTGAAGTAACTACTTAACATTGTGAAGCTTATAAGAGGGACCCTTATCTTTAATTTACCTATGAGAACAAAGTGAACAAATACATTGATAACTTTGATAAGTATTTGTCGTCAAATTTGGAAAGATAAAAGGAGAAAACATGCTTCCAAATATGAAGAAAGTCATTTCAAACTTAACCTAATGTTTGTAATCCGAGGATATGGGTGCGAAAAATATATCTTTTTCATCCTTTTCTAATTTTTCCACCAAAAAGTTATATATATATATATATTATAATGATATTATTCTCATTAATAGTATACACTTTACTCTCTCTCTCTCATTCACACATTCTCCTCTAAGTGTCCCTTCCCCTAGTTGTCACCTTAACATTTTTATATATTATGCATTTGTGGTAGTAATACTAGGTTTATAAATACTATTTTGTTCTTTGTACTTTTCGTTTTGGTTCATTTTGATTCTTGTACTTTTAAAATATTCATTTCGGTCTTTATACTTTGAACTTTAGTTCATTTTTGTCTCTAAACTTCTAAAAAGTTACCATTTTGATATTTGATCCTTTAAAAGTGAAATAAAAATGAAAATGAAGAGACTAAAATGATCACTTTTTAAAGTACAAGAACTATAAAGCACCAAAGTTGAAAGTACATCTACCAGAATGAACCAAAATTGAAAGTATAAGACCTACAAATTGAACATTTTAAAAGTATAGAGACCAAAATAATCCATAATCAAAAGTACAAGATTCAAAGTAGTGTTTAAACCTTAATACTATAAACTTTTGTACATATGGTGATGTAATAGTAGGTAGATATTAAATTGAATTATTCAACAAAATTTAGAGTCTAGTATTTGAAAATTTGGAGACAAAAAAAACTTAAAGTGCATGGATTAACAATAGTCTACCTTTTTTTATTTTATTTTTTCCTCCTTATTGATATTTCTATGGGATATCTTTAGAGACCAAACGTTTGAAATTAAACTCAATTAGTTTGTGTCGATGTAGACTACTAGTCCATCTATATACCAACATTTCCTTTTAATTTTTGCTTTCTTTGATTATGAGTTTGAATGTGTAACGCCCCAAGAAAAATGATTTTTTTATATGATTTTTTTTCTTTCAAATTTTCCATTAGAAATGTTTTTGCTTAGATAGGATAACTAATTACACAAGTCATTTAATCATATATAACCATACAGTTATCTTCACTCAACAGTTTAAATTTTTGGATTAATTGATGATTTTAAATGATATCAAGATAGATATTCCAAGAAATATTGTGTTGAAATTCTTACAACATTGTTTCAATTGATTACCACTCATTCTCCCTACCATCACAACGATAAATTTAACATTGATCTTAAGATTTAGTATATTTTCTGTGTTTTTGTTGGACTTTGTTTTCATTTTTAATGTTTTGGTTATTTAAAGATATTGGACTTGGATCTAGGTTTTAAGCCTTGCCTTATTGTGTTATGAATATTTCTGTTTAATTTTAGATCATGTTTGGATTGATTAAAGTAAATATATATTTTTTAATTAAAAAAGTCATCTTTATTTAAACTATTTAGATAAAAACATTTTAACATCAAAATCTATTTTAAGTGATTGCTAGACATTTTATTTTTTTCTAAAATGATTTATTTTTAAAATTAAATACTTCAAAAGTTAAACCAATCAACTAGGTGATATTCGCTCTAATTTGATAAGCATTTGCCTCCAAGTTACTTTTGTATTTATATTCTAATTTGCATGGCTAATTATTCGCTAAAGTTACTTTATCAAATTTCTCCTTTTTTTTTTTCCCAACTAGGAATAAGGCTAGAAATTGGAGGAATTTATCGCCTAATTCTGGATCAAATAAATTAACAATTTTTATCTAATTTATAGTAATTGTAATACGGGTCGAACTCAAGGAACTGTTGAGTTTCTCTATTAAATTTTCTGTAACCCAAGGTAACTGAGGGGAGAGTTGAGATTGAGTTTGTTGCATACGACATAAAAATAAAGAAAACAAAAAAAAAGTTGAGATAATAAATGAAAAAGACATAGTTTGGGCTATTGCGGAATTTCCTATTAAGTATACTTTATCATCGAATTCTCATTAACTTAATTTTAGTATTTGTTGTACTTAGCCGAATTAATTAGAAAAGCTAATTAATCGTCCTAACTAAGTAATTAGTCCAAAAGTGAATTGATGAAAACATGCAAAACCAAATTGACCTAATTGTATTAAGATCTTGGGCCAAGTTAAGTTGAATATTTAATTTTCAAGCATCTAATTAAACACTCAATCGATTTCATCCTAGGTTGATTAGAAACATATTTATCGTTATCGATTTACAAGCTATACATAACCTATTGCCTCTTTCAAACTAACATACAAATAAACAATCGTTAATCAACAATCAACAAATATGCTAATCTAAAGGGGTAATCATACAATCAACAATCATCAGACAATATGATCATGCTCTATTAAATCAAAATTGAAACCAATAAATATAAATAAATCAAGTTCAAATACTCACAAGTTACATAAATAGGGAGAAAATCCTAAAATTCAAGCTAGAACGAGATACCTTAACCCATAATTGATATTACGATCAAGGAAGTAGGGTTTGGATATATTAAAGATAAAAAAAAAAAAAAAGATAGAAGAAAATAGAGAGAAATCAAGTGGGTTCGATTGGGACCAGATATCTTTGGCGGCTAAAGTTCTTTTTATAGAGAACGAGCTAGTGCCACAACTCTCTTTGAAAAGATGCTCTTAGGTGAGCGCATCGCCGTAGTACCGACATGGTATTGTGGCGCCAGTGCGCATGTGCATGCTACTTCATTTTAGAGCGTTGCAGTGCTTTAAAGCAGGGTTGCAACACCAAATACATCTTGGCACAATATTGGTCTTGGGAAAATGCGTCGAGCTTGGCTCTTGGCAGCGCAGCTGTGCCTTGCCCTCATTGCAATTCTATAATTTCAGTTCTCTCTTTTCCAGTTTATGCATTTAAGCTCCATTTTTGTTCGTTTTATCTCAATTTTATTAATAATTCTCCGTTCTACCTCTAAGACCAAAATCGAATTAAGTAGAGAAAGATAGCACATTTTCGATGCCGTCAAATACCCCAAATTTAATTTTTCATTGTCCTTGGGCAAGGTAGAATAAAACACACATTCACTCATCATTCAATTTGTAAGGTTTGTTACTCAAGTCTTAACACTCTTCTAGGGTCTAACTTGGAATCACAATGAACCAATCGTAATTAGTCAATGTAGCACAATTTAAAATTGAATTTAGACCCATTCTTGCGTGAGTGAGTTCAAAGCTCTTTTAATCAAGCTTTAATAACCGATAATAGTTTTACATAGCTCTCAATTCGTCTTCCCTCTATTCTGCCTTAAGCACTAACCATCAAGAATCAAAACAATCAAGATAGTAATATTACAACTAAGATGCTTGAAATTAAACTATAGGGTCCTAAACTTGCATTCTTTTTACCCAAGGGCATCAACTTAAACACATTTCTGCACGGAATTATATTCATTCTTTTCTCATGAGTGTCGTCCTAACCAATCACTACAAAAGCAACACTTTCTACTCTTAGTCATGCATAAACATTACAAGTTTATTTTTCTTCCTTTTGAGATTCTTTTGAGTGAAAACAATTCTTATCAGCTGATTTTTTTTTTAAAGCAAGCATATAGATTATTTTTACTTCCTCAGCATTACATTACAACCTATCATGCAAGATACTCTTTAATCAGTGAGGCATTTCGGAGTGATAAAAAAAATACAAGCTAGATAATACAACTCTAAGCATGCACAACCCTAATGTAAATAGAAACTTAAGTGTGCATGAAAGGTAAGAATTTTCTTTTTAAAATGGACGAAAAATCATGATTACTCAATTCAAATATCATCTCAAGCAAATAAAATCACAAAGAAATACATCATTGACTAGTCATAATAATAAACCACACAAGAATGAGCAAACATGCAATACAAAGCACACAACATATAGTCCGAGCTTATATGCTCAAGGACTCCAGCCAGAAAACATACATCCCCACCCCAAACTTGAAATCTAACATGTCCTCGATGTGATAAAAGAAATTAAAAAAAAGGACAAATGCAAGGGAAATAGAAAAATTTTCCTGAAATTTGGCATAATGGATGTTAGTGATATTTGACTTATGAAACTATAAATCTTCTCCATCTCCTCAAAGGGCTACCAAAAACCTAATGACAAGAAAGATAGAAAGAATTATGCTGAAATAAAAATAAGAATAATAGAAAAGAAACCTACATTAAGAAACCAATAAAATGTAAATCCTGGTTGCCTCCAGGTAGTGCAACATATTTAATGTCAATATGCTTGACGAGATTCGCCTTGATCATCCATATCTAGAGTTGATCACCTTCTGTCTGTCCATTACTCCCAACTTAGGTGGTTGTTGATAACTTGTAGAAATACAAGTTATTTATAATGCTTGATTTAGATATTGCAGTTGAAAGATAGGAAAGTTGCGTCAATTGTATGGAAATTGGTTAAGAAATATAATAATTATAAATTGCCGTCAATACACCCACTAACACCATTGCGATGGTAGAAAAGAATATTTCAAGTCTGTTTTGCAGGAAATCAAGTCACCGTATGCGTTCATGGCTCAAGAGAAAAAAAGATTAACACATCTACGTCGCATTGCGCCCATCATTCAGGAATGAATAGACAATCAACGTAATGACGACGCATGCGACAATCGATCCAGAGTTGAACTTCAACCGCATGCGGTAATAAAAACAACACCGCATGCGAGCACACGATCGAAAGATGCAAATGAGCAATGCAATCACGGAGGATTTTGACACATATACAACTAACCGTTGTGCATTTTCGACGAACTGCTTGCATAATAGAAGGAATATTTATTCCACCATTTTCGGAATTTCTATAACAATAAAGTGGAGACCACAAGTCAGAGAGTTAAAAATTTCATCTATAAATACCCTCAAAGAATTCACTGAAAGGATATACTTGATACGGGGGGATAATTGATACGAGGCTATTGAGAGAGAGACTGATCTGAGTGCTGATTGAAGAAGATTCGGAAAGAAAAGAGACAAGGCCAAGAGGTGAGTCTCAGGGCGAATCATTCCAAATCCTCACCATGAAGCTCTGTACCTAGATCAACTCTACCGGTTGAGCAAGCCTGAGAGGGAAGCTCATCCTTCCGTTCACTCCATCTACGCCGGCAAGCAACCTCTTCATCCAGATCGGTGTCAAGACATTGGCACTCTTCTGTACCTGTTTCTAACTCTTATTCAACAATTTTATTTCATCTTCTTAGTCTAAATCATTCACAACCATGTATTAGATGCTTGATTTTATAATTAAATGTCATGATCATTCTCATTTCTACATTTCTGTCTATTTTTGTTCCCCCATTAATCGCTTTCTCCACTATATTTTCTTAATCCCTTGGTGATTAATATGAATTAAACAAGTAACATAATCTGTGCTAAAGAGATAAAGATGTTTAGCTAAAGCATGCTAGATGACATCTTCACCTGTGAAAGCAGAAGTGAAGATGCCATTCTGATCTGTTAAGAGAAGGTTAGAAGAATGCGTTAACTAAAGCAAGAATGCGTTAACGTAGTAAACTTGCGTTCAATACGTTCGTCCCTGTTTCACTACAGAGATGTGGGAAATGCGGCTGATCACTGAGAGGTGTACGCCAAGAGAAAGCGGAATCACACTTATATCTTTAACGCAATTAAGGAACTTGCGATGTTTATATTAATTATCCTTTCTCTTTCTGCTTCGCACATAAGCCTTGCCACCGTATAACACGATCTTTGTATATTCTTCACAATTAGTCTCAACCTTGGTATCTTATATCATGTAACCTGTATCTTGTATCATCATGGCTTAGGTTTATTTTATCGCACTTTACTTTTATCGCAATTTACTTTATTATCGCATTTTTATCGCTTATCTTTACTTTACTGCACAATTTACTTTACCGCATCTCTAAATACCTGTACACACAACTTTTATTAAATTGAAAAATCCCGGGTCGCATATATCACAAATATAACGCAATTAACCTAAAACAATCCCTGTGTTCGACCTCGGATCACACCGAGAAACTTGCGGTGGAATTATACTTAGTTCAAATGCAAGGAAACTTGTGACAACGCATAGTATACTACAAGATTCTCATAAATAATGCATATCTAGAAGTAGTATCGCATAAATAAAGTGTGTCTGAATAAGCATAACACATTTCCATTCCAAGTCATTGAGTTTATGGTAACATGAACTTGTATGATCCACCATTCATCACAATCCATATGCATATTTAGAATCACCACATCTTAAACGTTGTATGACATAAGAAGATAAATTTTATGCACAACAAGTTTATGGCATCATCGCATTTTTATGTCACAACAGTTGTCTACTATCCTATAAAAGTAAAGCACTAGAGCATACGAGATTAGAGGTGTGTTGCGGGAATGCATGCGCTATTGTCCGTCCTCTGCGAAGATGCATTTGCGCTGGCAAACACATTGCATTAATCTTTTCCTTGCGTCCATTCGAATAAAATATTAAAGATAATTCTTTTCTCAAAATTGAGAAGTCTAATCGTTCCGTATTCCAAAGAAATGATGAGTATGCAGACGAAAGGACGTTTACTCTGAAACCTCATAAAAGAGGGGAGTTCAAACGGCGGGCCTTTTGAGTGTCTCGAGGCCTACCACCACAAAAATAGCATTGGGTCCACTAAAGCCCAACCTATAAAAAAGACTTCCCCTGTCTGTGAGCACACTTTGCCTTATTTTCAATCTGAAACCCTAGCGCCCCTACATATCGAGCTTTCTTCTTCCCTGAAACCCTAACGTTTTCTAGCTTTCTTTCACCTCAACATCCATGGCCAACCAAACTTCCCAACCTTCCGCTTCACCCTCAACACCTTTGACTGACCAACTTTCCATGCGAGAGGCAGCATTCCTTGCTGCTAGTTGCCGTCTTACTGCTCAGCCTCACACTGTTCCGAGAATCGTCGAAAAACCCCAGTGAAACCCTTTAGTCGTCAGAGCACTTCAGTTCAAAAGGGGACAAAGTATTGAAAGCACCCCACTCCCAACTCCAGCAGTCTCCATCAAAAGCGAAAAAAAGAGACGAGATGACAATGAGGTATTCGGAAACATTCTGAGTAACTTGGAGGAAGAAGGAGGACTAGCCGCGGTAGGGGTTGTAAACCAACCACTGTCTACGGAGAAGGTGATGGTGGAGGTGACTGAGGAAGTGGCAGTGGTGGAGGAAGTGGCAGTGGTAGAGGAAGTGGTGGAAGAGGAGACAAGGAGAAGCACTCTTGCCATAAGGGATTCTGCGGAAACTACGTAAGTAGAATCCTATGAAGGACCCATCAGAGTCGTGTTAGAAGAAGTCGCGGTAGAGAAGCAACAAGAGGTGGAAGAGGAGAAAAAGAAGAAAAAGCAGAGCAAGAGAAAGAAGGTTGGAGAAGGTGAGCCATCCCATTATCGCAAAGAGAAAAAGAATAAAGAAAAGAAGGAGGATGAAGAAGATGAGAAGGCCAAGCTAAGGAAGAAGAAAGAGAGGGGAGAAAGAAAAGAGCGCAGACGTAAGGAAAGGTGCTTGAAGAAGGAAGAAGAAAAGAAGAAGAGGGTTGCAAGCCCAGAAATGGATGAAAAATCCACCTCCATGAGGGAGAACGGGGGGAACCAGCACAACTTAGGGAGTCGGCGCAACTTGAAATAACGTAATTGGTTGTGGCCGACGAAGGCGAAGAAGGAGAATTTACCCCCCTGATACGACATCGCAAGGAGAATGCGCCGTAAGGGTCTACCATTGACCCTTTAATTTTGATCAACACATTAGAAGAAAAGGAAAGGAGGAGAAAGGAAGAGGAAGAGAGACAAGAGAAAATAGAGTGGGCGAAACTCATCACCACAGAAGGTGATAGAAGAAGAAGACTGCATGATGAGGAGGTTCGCCGCAATAATGAGATCTCGAGGCTTGAAAAAATAAGACGGATCAAAGAGGAACAACGCCTTTTGTTGGCCTCTAAGAAGTTTGTGGAATTGTTTGAAAGAGAAATGAGAGAAGAGGAAGAAGAAGAAAAGAAAAGGAAGGCAGAAGAAGAAAGGAGAATGAGAGAAGAGAAGGAAAAGAAATGCGAAGCCAACAGGCAACGTTTAATTAAGAAGAAGGGCAAGGAACTTGCCAAGCGAGAGAAGGAGGAACAACGCAAGGAACGAGAAAGAAAACAAAGTCAACAATCGCCTTGCGTTGGCCAAGGGAAAGGGCAAAGCGATCGCAGAAAGTAGCAAGCCCGCGTTGGCAAAGGATCCTCCATCTAGAAAGAAAGATAATGAAGACTTGTTGATGGAGATGGGTTTTTTCCCTACGCCAACGCCACTACCAGATCTGATCATGAGCGTGATCGTGGAGCATGGTTGGGACACATTTGCCAGTGCCCAGCCATTGTTGTTCCAAAGGTAGTGCGCGACTTCTACCATGGACGACTACATGGCACCAAGGATGTGGTGACCATAAAAGGGCGAATGGTGTCTTTCAGCGCAAGGGACATCAATAAACTATACCAAATGAAAGATAATCTGGATGCACCGGGCAATAAAATCATTGATGATCCCACTGAAGAACAGATGGAAGATGTGCTGCGAATATTAACACAACCGGGCACTAAGTGGTCAGTTTCTCTAAAAGGCATCAAGACCCTAGCGTCCAAGACTCTGCTTCCGGAGGCACGACTTTGGGTTTATTTGGTTAAAAGGCGGCTGATCCCAACTTCCCATGACAAGAAAATTTTAAGGGATCGAGTTATGGTTGCATATTGCATTGCGCGCGACATTCTAATCGATGTAGGCCGATTGATTGCAAGTCAAATTCGAGGCTTTGTGGGGCACATTAGAGGACAATACTTCTTTCCATGGACTAACTCAAGTCTGTGCCTGTCAATGGGTGTAGGCATTGAGGAAGAGCCCATGCACGAAGTCCACGGCCTCATCAATATCAAAATCCTGAGGTTGCTCCTCAAAGACTCCCCACATTGCCCAAAGCTACCTTTAAAGAGGCCCGGAATCGATCTTAATGCGCCGCAAGAACCTAGGCCAAAGAGACAGTGCAGAGATGATAAGGGAAAAGAAAAGGTCCAGGAATTACCATCGCAAGAGACAGAACCTTTGGACCCTTTACCCTTAGTAATCCGCCCTCCAAGCCCTCCCGCACAACCTTCTTCTTCTTCCCTTCCTGAGCACTTTATCAACCTTCTCCTTGCCCCAAATTCTCCAATCGCATATCCAGCAGCCCCATCCTCACCTTCAGCATCATCACCGCAACATTCCCTTCCACCGTCGCATATTGATGACTCACACGATTTAGGTGAAGGTACCTCTGTCCAACCCCAAAACGTTGCTGGTGAGACATCGTAGGCACCACCCACTGTCGCGTCCTTGGCTGCTGAGTTAGCAGAAATGCGGTTCTTCTTCTCCCAACAACAACAACTCTTCGCTTAGCAACAAGCCTTCTTCAACCAGAAATTTGATGTGGTAATGGAGCAAGTCGATGATATACAACGCAATGCTGCTACGTCAAGGGAGGCGTTGATCAATATTCCGCGCAATATTTATAAGGTCCATCGGCACCAAAGATAGATTCTGGAGCGTAACCATGAGTACTTTAATTTTTTACAGCATATCTTCATGGTCCCGTGGTGCCTCCGCATCTCAGGCGGTACTTGATTTTCGAAGAGACTCCACCCGTACCGCATCAGAACCCTTCTTCAGACCCTTCTGCTCCTCAACAATAATCTTTGCATTTTTATGTGACCATTCTATATTTTTATTCAATTCATTATTTAACGAAATTCTTTGATTCTTTGTATAGGCAACAATTTTTGTATTGCGTTATTTTTAATTATTTGTATACTTAGTGAATTTTCAATACAACTAAGTAGCAATTCTCTCTATTCACCTATGCCTTTTTCTTTATCATCCTTTGTCAATATTTGCGATGTTCTTGATATTTTACTGTTGCGTTATTCATTGCGCTGCCATGATGTATAATATGTTTACACTTAGAAACATTTCCCACACTTTGTAAATTCTAACTAACACTTAGTTAATTCGTAGCTTAGCAATACTTTAACTTTTGTCCTTCAAAATTCTGCTCAAACCTTCTTTTTGAAAATTTTTCTAAGTATTTGTCTATTCTATCCAAAAAATGCAATGAGGACCTTGTGCATCTCTAAATTTGGGGGTAGGGAAGGTCTGAGCAGATGAGAACAAGATTATGTGGTCATTAAGAAAAATGCATTCATTTTTCATTTCCAAAAAAAAAAAAAATCATATCAACTCCAATGTCAGTGCAAGGGAAAACCAAAAAATAATCCCAACTTGATAAGAGTTAGTTGTGAAAGGAACCTACTCGTAGTTGGATGTTCGCATGACACCCGTGTGAGCAAGCCAAAACGAAGGTGGGTTTCCAAGAACAACGTAATATGAAAAGAGAAAAATGCAAAAGAAAATAAAAGAATACAAGAGACAACTCCTCTGAAATTCATGAGTTAAAGTTGAATTTGGCACACAACCGTGGTTGGATGTTCGCATGACACCCGTGGGAACAAGCCAAAACGAAGAGTGTAACTATGAACAACAGTCTCTAATAAATGACGCAAAACCGGACCACCGCATACGGACGTTTCAAGTTGTTTTGACAAAGAAGAGGTAAACATTCTTTTTAAAACTAGAAAAGCAATTTTTGAGCAGAAATTTGTAGTATAGAAGAATAAAATAGGGATTTGATACGACTTAGTAAGGATAGAAGGAAATTGCGTTGTCAAGTAATGTACCTAAGTGGAGCATTCAGAGCAATTGACGCAAAAATATAGGATAGGAATTGAGCTTTATTGCCTTAGTAGAAGATATGCTTGAGGAAAAACATATATCTAAATTTAGGGATGTGATAACTTGTAGAAATACAAGTTATTTATACTGCTTTATTTAGATATTGCGGTTAAAAGAGAGGAAAGTTGCGTCAATTGTATGGAAATTATTTAAGAAATACAATAATCGTCAATACACCCACTAACACCATTGCGATGGTAGAAAAGAATATTTCGAGTCTGTTTTGTAGGAAATCAAGTCACCGTATGTGTTCATGGCTCAAGAGAAAAAAAGATTAACACATCTACGTCGCATTACGCCCATCATTCAAGAATGAATAGACAATCAACGCAATGACGGCGCATGCGACAATCGATCCAGAGCTGAACTTCAACCGCATGCGATAATAAAAATAATACCGCATGCGAGCACACGATCGAAAGATGCAAATTGAACAACGCAATCACGGAGGATTTTGACATGTGAACAACTAACTGTTGTGCATTTTCGACGAACTGATTGCATAACGAAGGAATATTTATTCCACCATTTTCGGAATTTCCATAACAATAAAGTGGAGACCACAAGTCAGAGAGTCAAAGCTTTCATCTATAAATACCCTCAAAGAATTCACTGAAAGGATATACTTGATACGGGGGGATAATTGATACGAGGCTATTGAGAGAGAGGCTGTTCTGAGTACTGATCGGAGAAGATCCGGGAAGAAAAGAGACAAGGTCGAGAGGTGAGTCTCAGGGCGAATCATTCCAAATCCCCACCATGAAGCTCTGTACCTAGATCAACTCTACCGGTTGAGCAAGCCTGAGAGGGAAGCTCATCCTTCCGTTCACTCCATCTACGCCCTGTCTCTTATACACATCTAGATGTGTATAAGAGACAGCATTGGTACTCTTCTGTACCGGTTTCTAACTCTTATTCATAAATTTTATTTCATCTTCTTAGTCTCTGTCTCTTATACACATCTAGATGTGTATAAGAGACAGCATTGGTACTCTTCTGTACCGGTTTCTAACTCTTATTCATAAATTTTATTTCATCTTCTTAGTCTAAATCATTCACAACCATGTATCAAACGCTTGATTTTATAATTAAATGTCATGATCATTCTCATTTTCACATTTCTGTCTATTTCCGTTCCCCCATTAATCACTTTCTCCACAATGTTTTCTTAACCCCTTGGTGATTAGTATGAATTAAACAAGTAACATAATCTGTGCTAAAGAGATAAATATGTTTAGCTAAAGCATCTAGACGACATCTTCACCTGTGAGAGCAGAAGTGGAGATGCCATTCTGATCTGTCGAGAGAAGGTTAGAAGAATGCGTTAACTAAAGCAAGAAGTACTTCCAGAGATGGAAGCAACCTTGTGTTCACTACGTTCGTCCCTGTTTCACCATAGAGATGTGAGAAATGCGGCCGATCACCGAGAGGTGTACGTCAAGGGAAAGCTGAATCGTACTTATATCTTTAACGCAATTAAAGAACTTGCGATGTTTATATTAATTATCCTTTCTCTTTCTTCTTCGCACATAAGCCTTGCCATCTCATAACACGATCTTTGTATATTCCTCATAGTCAGTCTCAACCTCGGTATCTTGTATCATGTAACCTGTATCTTGTATCATCATAGCTTAGGTTTATTTTATCGCACTTTACTTTTATCGCAATTTACTTTATTATCGCATTTTTATCGCTTATCTTTACTTTACTGCACAATTTACTTTACCACATCTCAAAATACCTGTACACACAACTTTTATTAAATTGAAAAATCCTCGGTCGCATATATCACAAATACAACGCAATTAACCTAAAACAATCCCTATGTTCGACCTCAGATCACACCGAGAAACTTGCGGTGGAATTATATTTTGTTCCAACGCAAGGAAACTTGTGACAACGCATAGTATACTACAAGATTCTCATAAATAACGCATATCTAGAAGTAGTATCGCATAAATAAAGTGTGTCTGAATAAGCATAACACATTTCCATTCCAAGTCATTGAGTTTATGGTAACATGAGCTTGTATGATCCACCATTCATCACAATCCATATGCATATTTAGAATCACTGCATCTTAAGTGTTGTATGACATAAGAAGATAAATTTTATGCACAACAAGTTTATGGCATCATCGCATTTTTATGTCACAATAGTTGTCCACTATCCTATAAAAGTAAAGCACTAGAGCACATAAGATTAGAGACAATGAGAGTATCCATCACACAAGATTAACACTGAGAGTACCAACCAAAAAAAGTTTTTCAATTTCCCTCAACGCTCAATGATTAGGGACCCTTTATCAACATTAATAACGGCCTTTGCGGTCTTAAGAAAGGGTCGACCTAACAGAATAGATTAATTAGAGGGAAGGGAATGATCATTCACATCAATAACATAAAAATCAACAAGAAAAGTTAGGCCATTTATCCTAAAAAGTATATTTTAACTAGTCCTAATGACCTAACAAGAGGGTGATTAGCTAACTGCACTTAGGTATCAAAAGGATGCAAAATATGAGACTGAAACTCAATATAAACAAGAATAGACATAATATTAACAACAGACCCTAAATCTAACATGTGGAATGGTAGAGAAAAGAATGGAAATTAGAAGAAAAGAGGAAATTTGGAAGGTTGACTTTTGGGGAAAATTTGAAAAAAATTTGGCTAAGTATAGAAATTTGTTGGATGCGTTGGAAGGGACCAATGCATTGGAAGGGTGTGTTGGATGATGGTTGCATTGGATGTGTTGGATGATGGATGCGTTGGATGCATTGGATGCGTGGGATGATGGATGCGTTGGATGTGTTGGATGATGAATGCGTTGGATGATGGATGTGTTGGATGCGTTGGATGTGTTGGATGATGGATGGTAATAAAAAAGACAGAAGAAAATAGAGAGAAATTGGATCGGATATCTTTAACCCTTGGTAGCTAAAAATCTTTTTATAGAAAACAAGTTGGTGTCGTGACGCCAAATGCATCTTCGAACAATGTTGGTCTCCGAAAAATGTGCTCATAAGCAATTAACTCCATTTTGTCACATTTTTTGTGCTATCAACTAGAGAGCATTTCAAAGTTAGTAGCAACTAGCTTAGTTACTAATAAGTTAATAAATTATTTATTTATTTATTTATTAATGAGTATAATTGGGGATAGAGAGACTTGAACCACGGACATCTTTATTTCTAGCACACATTTGAATATCAATTGAACTATGCTCGATTTGGCCAACTTAAAAAATATTAAATTCTAGTTACATAAATATTTATTTACATTGCGCTTAATTTTTAACGATGTTTGAAGATAAATAATTAGTGGTTGACTTCCATAATATAACCAATTATAATTCATTGTACTTATCTTTAATATATTTTTTATTCTATCATTGATAATATTGTATTGTTAATGATGTGCGATCATTCTCGATACCACAAAATTAAATAATACTGCATACTTAAAAGTATTTCAAACATTCATCCTTAATTTTTTTTTTGGTTTTTGAGAACTTTAATTAAAAGTTTGTAAGGATATTATTGTTTTACAACAACAAAAAGTTAATTATTTTGATGCAAAGAACAAGGATAAAGTAACATAATATATTTTATTAGTTTTCTTCATAATTAGAGAAAAGTAATGAAAGTAAGGTCAAAAGAGATTTCAAAAAGTTATAGTTCTTCTGACTAATGACTAAACTAATAATTAAAATGAATTGGAAATTGCACCCACAGCTATTGTTCTGATTAAAGTGTACTATAATCAATTCAAATGCTATATTCTCAAATTTAATTAAATTTCTAGAGATGAATTAGATTAAATACATATATGATGTCTTTAATTAAAGTAATCTTTAAATTTTTGAGATCTGGTTTGATAACAATTTTATTATTACTTTTTCATTAGAAATAGTGTCCATAATCTTAGTTTTCAAAAATTTAAAAACTAAATGGCTATCAAACTGGAGCTAAAGTTATTTCAATTACATTTTTATGCATTGATTTAATCTCTACCTAATAAAATCATTGTTACCAAAATTTGGCATCGAATGGTGAACTTGTAATAATAGAAAAAAAAAAAATTCAAACAATTATCTTATACAACAAAAAGATCTCTTACTAGTGTAACACTTTCTCTCTAACACGCTTCAGTGATCAAGTCAATAAATTTGGTAGAAATCTTAGAAAGTAGAGATTTTCGAGTATTTTTGGGATACCTCAAATGTAATGTACTCTTTTGATTATATAGAAATATTTTTTCAACCATCATTTAGCTAATTAACTTTTCAAATTATTAATTAGATCATTACTAAAAGTTATGCAATTGATTGTCAAAATAACCTTGATTGTGGACCTAAGTATTTGATTCAATTGATGAACATTTTGGTTTAAGCCCCTCTTATTGACCTCTTTTAATAGGTCGGCCTTCATGGTACATTTTAGTCAACTATAGTCGACCAGTATGGTTAAACTTCATAGGTTACTCATAGAATTATGGATGAGTCATACGGTCGGCCTCACTTTGACTCTCACTTCTTAGGATTTAGTTTTTATGACTATCTTTAACAAGCTAGATCATTTTTCGGGTACTTAGTTCCTTTTTTACGCTAAAAAAGTCACAAATGAAAACTAATTGGAGGATGAAATGATGATCAAACAAACATTTAAAATAGTTGAATTAATGAACAAAATTAAGAGGAATTCAGTTGGTCAAATCATTACGATTAGTCGTTAATTAACAACGACTTAGACGTTAATTCATTAAGACTTATATTAACAATTATCGATACTCATAAATATATATATACACTAGGAGCATTAAGAAACTTTTAAGTATCACATAAAAATTCACAATAAAACATGCGAATGAATCAATTCTAAATTGACTTGACTATCAAATAACCCAAGAAATAGAATACTTTTAAGCCTTAATTTAACCAATTATAATACATTCTAATATTGTTCTTGTTAAAAAGTCGCCTCATGATCATTGGCTATAACTAAACTAAGCATTCTTCCTTTTCCAAATTAATTTCAATAGCCCACCAGTTGTGAGGAACCGTGGATCATTAATTTGCTAATACAAAGATATTATTTATTTATAATTAATCAAATTATGCTACGAAACTTTATATTAATTTACATAAAGTATGATGTAAATTGGAATTAAATATTTATACATCCAATGCACTAAAGATGGAAATCATTAGACTTGATATAGAAGGTCGGTGATTCTTATTCTTTTGGAGATTAAATAATTTCGAGACTATTGGACTTGGAAGTTATAGGGTAATTAAAAAATTACAATTTTAAAAATGTTTCGATAACATTTTAAATTGAAAACTAGTATATATGTACACATATAAGAAATATGGTATAGCTTTGGATTAGGTGGTTCGTTAAGTTGAAGTTTGATCACACGATTCCATAATTTTTAAATTATTATGGATTGTTTGGCATTGAGTTGAATTATGAAGCTTGAAATCAATATGTTTTTAAAGTTAGGAAGTGGAACATTGTTCAAAATGACCAAAAAATAAAAAAACTTTTCTATGTAGGTTTGTTTTTTGACATTTTTCACATGTGAAATACCGCTTTTACCCTCAATATCAATGCTTTCCTTCTCCTCTATTTCCTATATCTCGTTTGCTCTTCCCTTTCAACAAAAACAAAAAAAAAAAAAACAAAAAAAACAAAAATTCATTACAACACCAATATTCCATTCCATTCTCTCTGTCAACCTCATCAACATGCAATGTTATTAATATCAAGCATGAGACAAATAACGAAAGACCATTTTCAGTTCTCCATTTTCAAACGAACACTCTTAGTTTTTGCATTACTCTCTCACTTTTAGGCGAACACTCTCATGGTTGATTGCTTTCAACTTCTTTCAGTTTTTTTCATCGGTCTAGAGCAAGCAAAAAATGTATATTCGAGGAAGATGATCTTACCAAGTAACAAATAGAAGGTAAGTGTTCAATCACTAACCAATGATTTTTATTTCATTAACTGACTAAATGTAAACGATCGCTCACCACAACTAAAGGATCATTTATATGTAATCAGAGATCAATATGCCACACTAAAGCGATCACTAACCACATGCTATGCGACCTAAATGAAAAGTGAGTGATCGCCTATTGCATAAATGACCTATTATAGGTTAGCGATTGCTGATTTCATAGGCATGATCGGTTACCATGTTATCAGTGGAAGTTTGTCATGTGCTCAGCGATCACTTACCATTTTCTTATCGATCGCATACATTTTCTTATAAATCATATACATTTTATTGTTATTCTAAATGCAATTCAGACCTGACTGTCCCTAAATATAAATAAAAAGCCTAAGCCCTAATTAGATTAAATGCCTTAGTCTTATTGGGTTTGAAAGTGTCCAACTTCAATTAACTCATTTGTATTACGATTTATGATTCCATTGTGTGCTTGACCAATTAGGTTGCCTAATTAACTAATAAATTAATCTTTGAACCTAGGTTTAGCATGTATTCAAGGTCTATGGGAAACCTATATTCCTAGCATATGTGATCAACCATTGCCACTAATGATTTTAGCTAGACGAACAAGAAAAGGATGTGCAAACAACAAATTGATAGCTAAGACGTACATCTATGATAAGGGAGTCAATCCACACATGAACATGTATTTAAATATGAACAAAATTTAAAGAAACATGAAATGAATGCTTTGAGTCCAATCAACAAAAATCTCACAAAAACTACATAAGTCCTTGCTCCCAAAAACATAGAGAAACAATGTACCTCATCAATTAATAGACAAGATGAAGAGGGGGAGCATTCCTTCCTTAATCACGACCCAAAATAAAAGAGAAATATAATCTAAAATGACTAGAAAGATAAAGGAAGAAGAAGAATTTCGAGCTCCTCCTCGACCTTTATAATTCCCAACATGAAAAATCCTAGAATCGGAAGAGGTTCAAGTGCCTTTCTGTGAGGTTTCCTCATCACCAGATCCCAACTCAGCTTCTCATCTGGTACTTTTACAACAGGCTGTTGCAATAGGACAAGAGTAACATTGATGCAATTACTGGTGGAGCACTGATGAACAAGGTCACTTTTGAGGCTAAAGAGTTGACACTATAGGTTATATGAGAGGTTGTAAACTATAGGTTATATTATATGTGATAAAATAAACTATAGGTTATATGCTATATGAGATATAATATATAATTTAATTATATTGTTTAGTTAATATAATTAAATTAATTTTTTTAAATTATGAATTTAAAATCAATAACTCCTTAGGGAGTTATTTTTATTTAAGAGTAGGAAGTTCTTTTTTCTTAATCTCGTATACATGAAAACACAAGAGATATGTGCTTCATCATCTTTAGCCTGCTCTTGACATCTATGTGATTTCTCTCAACCAAGATCTCAAAAAGAAAAACTTATCCCTTACCAAAATTAAAAAAACTGAAGTTGACATATCTCTATTAATTCTCACCTTGAGAATAACGAGGAAGCTTTGTGGTAGTGTTCTTTTAGTTACACTATTCGTTTTTTTTTTTTTTTTTTTTTTTTTTTTTTTTTTGTGGTGTTGAGTTCGGGAGATCAAGAGAAACAATGGATTGTTCATGCTGTTGGAAAGGAAACGTGAAGAAGTGAGGCTTCAAGGGTAAATTTTTGTTTTCCCTTTCTTCTTTGTAAATCTTAGTAGAAGAAGTATGCTTAGTTCATTTTTTTTATCCTACTTTTCATCCCTCTGAACTTTGTGTTCTGTAAAACAAAATCAAGACACATTGTATTTATTTGCTTCTACTTCGAGGTATTCCAAAACCCTGCAATTGGTATCAGAGTCAGGTTGTGTCTTTGATTTTTATTTTCGAACTTCAATTCAAACTTTTGGTGGGATTTGTACACTGCATTTTGAATGTTTGGTGGTTTTCTCATTGGATGTTTCGAAAATGGGCTTAGCAATTACTGATTTAATTTAGTCAATTTGTAAAGGACCGGTGTATTTTTGGGCCTTTTTATTCTTGCATTTGAGTTTGTAGTTGTCTGTGTTGCTTGTGGTGGCATTTCGGCTTGAATTTAAAGAAATTTAGGAGAAGAATGGAGCAATTCAGATGAAGAATCAAAGTAGAGGAAGCATTCTGCCTTCCAGCATAATGCACAATGTTACTAAGTTATGCATTACGCTGTAAGCAAAATGCCCAACGTAACTACACTGCATACAACGTAATGCTACGCTTTGACATCTCAAAAGGCAACTTAGTAACGCTACATGCAGCGTAAGGCTACGCTGCAGCAAATGAAAAGTGAACGTAACGATGCTGGCCTAGAGCATCGTTACGCTCTGAACATGATGAACACGCGTCAAACATCTCCAGTTCGTGGCTTCAAGGGTGGATTAAAGCAGTTTTATCAGTTTTTTTTTGTTTTCATTAATTACTAATTTTTAATAATTAATTAATTTAATTATATTTTCATTAATTAAATTAATATAAGGGTTATATTAATTTAATTAATATTTAGGATACCAATTTTCGGTCCAATGTTGCTTTTATTGTTTTGTACATGAGATGTGTGATTTAATTTGTTTATATAGCATATTGTATGTCATACAGTATAAAAATCTCACCATAGGATAAATATTATTTTATGCATAATTTTAATATAAGTGCTATATTATGTAGTTGCATGATTTAATTAAGCATGCTCATGATATTACATATAATTGTTATATTACATGAATGTTTGCACTAATAACATGTCCATGCATAATGTTATATTATAATTGTCATAATATATAGTTCTGGATGATGGATTAATGTTATTTATTTTCATTACTTCATTATTTAAATATTATATATAATTTAATGAAAATGGAGATGCATGAAGCATGACACCATTTTAGAAAAATATAATTGTTATATTCTTAAATGTGTCATTAGATGCATGTATAGGTTTTAATTATTTCATTAAACTTTATAACTTTTGTAAATTAATGAAATTAGAATTAAAATCTATAATGCATGCAAATATAGGTTAAATTAATTTTAAGTAGTTTAAAATTGATTACACCTAGACCTATTTTAATAATATTTCTAATGAAATTAGAAATAGATTTGATCTTTTAATTCCTTTCTTAATATGTTTAAATTGTATTAAATAAAAGTTTAATTTTATAACATAATTGTCTATAAGGGATCTTTGTCTAAGGAAGGTTTTGTCTAGGTTAGGTTATTTAAGCTGATGGAAGCGGAACATCCCTATCTAGAAACGAACCTAAAAGATGAAATATGCAATTATATTATAAATATGCAATGAATAATCAAGGTTTATTAAAGTGTTTAATAAACAAGAATTATTATTGTTAAACTATTCGATATAAGTGTTATATTGAGCAAATTTAACAATCACTTAGTAAAATTAATTAGCTAAATTTTTCTATGTTAATGAACACTAGGTTTAAAACGTTCAGTGGGAGGGAAATGATGTATATGATATGTCAACTTCCTTTCACATTTCTCCCTAAATAGTTTAGACTGTGAGATCTATGCTCGGCCTCAAGACACATTTGCTTGTGTTCCTCAACGAATGGTGTTTGCATAGGTCAATACCAAGGTGAATGAAGAAAGTATTTATAGTGAGAGAGGGACGTGTGTCAACACATCCCACCATCTTTTTCATTGGTTTGTATAAAATTTCATGCTTGGCCTCGAGGCACCTTTCCTTGTGCCCCCTAAGGATGACATTTTGCATGAAATTTTACACAAACTTCATAAATGGATAGGGCTTCTTTAGTTTTTGCTCTAATCAGTTTTTTCCCTACGATTGACTCATTGGGGTGGAACTATAGATTTCAAAATGAAGGGTTACATTTACAAGAAATTATTAAATAAATTAATGATTTCTGGACCAAATAATGGTGATTAATCGTTATAGGGATAAGAATTATTCATGTGTAATAGTTAGTTGAGATTATCTCAAGTTAGTGAAGGGGTAACTAATCATCCTACGATGACTTTTATCCTTACTCACTAAAGCATCATTGCAAAAAAAGATGTCACATGGGGTACATCAGAATTTTGCTAAATTGATTGGTTTTTCTTTGATAATTCCTTAATAACTAATATAAATAATTTGTATGGTTTCAAAAATCTTCAAAATGACTAGCACTACATTGAATTTGCTAAGTGTTGACAAACTAAATGGCAATAACTATACTAGTTGGAGAAGCATTATAAACACTATGCTAATTATCGATGACCTGAGGTTCATCCTTGTTGAGGAATGTCCTCAAGTACCTGCTGTTGGAGTATCTCGAAATGTTCGGAATGCATATGAAAGTTGGGTCAAGGCGAACGAAAAGCCCCGAGCGTACATCTTGGCAAGCTTATCTGAAGTCTTATCCAAGAAGCATAAAACCATTGTCACTGCACGACAGATCATGGATTCGTTGAGGGAGATGTTTCGACAGTCGTCCATCAACTCCGACATGACGCTCTTAAATACATCTTTAATGCTCGTACGAAAGAAGGGGCTTCTATTTGAGAACATGTTTTAAACATGATGGTCCACTTTAGTGTGACTGAGATGAATGGGTCTGTCATTGATAGCTCTAAAAAAAAGCTATTATTCCTAGCTTAATTTGAACTCGTTATTGGATTTTACGGGTTTATTTTCCTATTTTGTAGGTACTGAGCAACCAATAGGTAAAATTGACAATTTAGAGTTGATTGGGGTCAATTTAAAGCAATTCAAAGGTGATTGAGCATCAGGGCTTCAAAGGAGTTAGACCAAAATGCCCCTATTGCAGCATCGCAACGTTCGTGGGTTGGCTTGGCCTGATGCTCGCCCAACGCTATAAGATAGAATGGGTAGCATTGCAACGCTACCCATTAGTGTTGCAATGCTACGAGCTTTGACAGATGGAGAGCCTCATGTGCGTGCAAGTGAATGTCAGGGCAGCGTTGGACTTCTTCACCTTGACGCTCTTGATCAGCTGCCTCAGTGTTGCAACGCTAGTTCTAACGTTGCGACGCTATCCCATTTTCTATAAATAATCTCATTTGATTTTTGGTCAATTCATGCAGAATTTTGGGGGCTGAATTGATGGAAGACGAAGATAAACTTCTATTTTCTTCCCTTCCCTTCAGATTTTAGTATCTTTAGATTAGTTTTTTTTTTTCTTTTTGGTTTTGGGGTTGTAATCGACAGATTGGATGTGTATATCGGAGTTGTCTATGAATTAAGAGCTAACTCCTATCTATTTCATTGAGCAAGAGCCCTATGTTCAATTTTTTGAAGGATTTCTAATTAATTTAACTGAATTGTTATGAACTCTTTAGGATGATTTGATTAAATCTTAATGGAATTTCTATAAATTGATCTGATAAATTGGTTTATTGAAATTCTTGTTTGCAAAATCGTCATAGCCTATGCATATATTGATTGATTTAGTTGCGCATTTTAGGATCGCTTGTGAAAAATCGTCATAGCCTATGCATATATAGTTACACATATTAATGAAAGAAATTTCATAGGAAACTCTCTCTTGCTCTAGAAATTAGATGGACTCTTATTCTAGATTACATTTACCCCTTTTATTTTAATTTTACACTTTTATATTTTTCACACCAAAACCCTCCATTCACCACTCTAGTTAGGAAATTAACTTAACTAAATAAATCGTGCTTCCTTATGGATCGACTCGACTTACCACTATTGCTACGTTTCAGTAGTAACAGGAGTAGTTCGGTATTTACAAATTTTCTTTTGATCAAGTTTGAAGCTTATTCACGACGTAAGTTTTGGGCTCTGTTAGTCATCGATGAAACCAGTCAAATTTGTTCTTCTTTTCAGGGAATTATTTCCTGATAGCAGCTAAGGATTAGTGAGATGACTATACGTGTTGGAACTGGGCAAGTCATCTCAGCAGTAGCAGTGGAAGGCCTCCGACTACTTTTGTAGAAATCCTTTTTATTATTAGATAATGTTAATGTGGTTTCTTATTTAAAGAGGAACTTGATTTCTATAAAATGTCTGCTTGAACAGAATTATTCTATAAATTTCAATGCAAATAAAGTGTTTGTTTACAAAAAGGTACTTTTATTTATTCAACTAGAAAGTAATCTTTATATGCTAATGTTGTTAGCATTTAAGACCCTTCTTAATACTGAAATTTTTAGAACTACAATAACTCTGACTAAAAGTCAAAAAGTTTATACTAAAGAATATGTTCAACTTTGGCACCTAAGATTAGGTCACACAAATATCAATATGATTGAGAGGTTAGTTAAGAATAGACTTCTAAGTGAGTTAGAAGAAAATTCTTTTCCAGTATGTAAGTCATTCCTTGAAGGCAAAATGACTAAAAGACCTTTTACTGGAAAAGGTCATAGAGTCAAAGAACCCTTGGAACTTGTGCATTCGTGTTAGAGTAAACATGTAAAACATGGAAGCTAATAGAATCATTAAGAACTCTAATTACATTAATTCAAGTAACAAGTATGCAAACTCATAGTTTTCGAACAATAGGGTTTCAGTTTGTATACCTTTAATGATTTTCACTTGTTTCTTGAATTCTCCATGAAATTGACCTTCGATCTTTTTAGTAGACCACCAAGAGTATCTTCTCTACTAATCTTAGCCTTGGATTGAGTAGTGAAACTCCAATTGAGATAGAATTGGAAGTGGTTTTGAGAGAGTTTGAAAGAAGAAAATTTTTAGCATAATTTTCTCTAAAATTCAATTGCATGTCCTTTACATTGATTAATTCTTAGCCTTTTAATTAGATTAAGCATGCAAGCACTTGAATAATCAACTGATTGACACTTCAAAGAGCATTATACAAGTGGTGTAGGTGTTAATTTGTGGATAAATTCACTAGGAAAGTGCATTTAGGGTAAATCCACTTAATTTAATAATTATATTTAATTTAAGACTAAACCAAATATAATTAAATTCAATTTAAAAAAACTGAATTTATTTTAAAATTAAATTGAATTGAATTTAATTAATTAAACAAACTTAATTAATTAAATAATAATTTAATATCAAATATTAAATTAATAAAACACCTAATTCAAACATGAATCATATTCATGTAATCAATGTTTAAATCATTATTTAAATATATTAAAATCTCTGAATACGTTTAATTTCAATAAATTTAAACATTAATTATATCGAATATAATTATCCAAACCCTAAATTTAATTTGAACATTTCAAATCACTCAGTATTTTAATCCAAGGTTTAATCTTTTATGAGCTACTAAAGGGACCTTATGGACCTATAGATCATGAGCTCCAAGGATGGAGATTAATTGGTTGAACTCTTCAGACCGAATTAATCAATATTCGTTAACTACCAACACATATCACTATAGCTCAGTAGTTGCACTCTTTTCTCTGTAGATATATTTATATCTAAATAATTTAACCATAATCAGTAAATCAATCACTCACAGGTCGTTCATATTTACAGCTAGGTCAAAATTACCGTTTTACCCCTGTAAATACATCTTATATTTACTGATCTTCTATTGAACAATTACTTTATATTCCAACTAATAAACCACATTCCTCTCTATCATGAAAGGGTGGGGCTCCTTAGTTCAAATCTAGAAATTAGTACCTAAGGTAACAACCTATCTTCTAACCCTAAGACAGGTAGGAGCGAATTCCTTCTTGCAGGACTATGTCCCTAGCTATCTATCAGGTTTCATCCCCAAAATGGGAGGCTTATTGAGCGGTGATGTTGAACCACTCTCATCTATGACGATCAAAGGATAATCTCGAATAAACAAGAGTTCATATTTAGCTCAGGATTAAGATCGAGTTATCTTAAGTCATCGATTTAAAATAGTTAGTTTTAAAAGTAAACGATTGTTATAAAGAAAAGTGACTATGTCATGGTCCGGTCTTATACAAGCATCTTTTGCATACAATGGCCCCACTCGCATGTCTCTACATGAATGAATCATATCGTTTGTATCAATATACAAAGTGGGATGTATCCACAATGTCCCCAGGATGAGGTGCCCAACCTCATTCATATACTTATTGGCCTTTTTGGCTATATACTAAAACTTGATCCTCTTTTATGTCTTTACATAAAGTTTAAGTATTCATAATATAGCCATGGTTTCATTAATTGGATTTTATAACAAAATGCGATTTCAATAACACTGTTATTAAATGAAGTCTCAATAATACTTTTATTGCATAATAGAATATGTTTAAAAAAATATGAACTGTGAGTTTTAGGACATTCCCAATGGTCCTTTTAATGTTAAGTCAAGAAGAGGGTTTGAATATTTCATCTCTTTTATAGATGTTTAATCTAGGTTTGGGTATGTTTATTTAATGTAGCCCAAGTCTGAAGCTCTTGAATTGTTCAAGGAGTACTAGGCTAAAGTTGAGAATTCATTAGGTAAAATGATTAAGACACTTAAAACTTAACGATGTGGAGACTATTTGATACAACATAGAATCTATTCCAACTATTAGCACCTAGTACACCTCAGTAGAATGGTGTATCAGAAAGAAGAAATAAAACCTTATTTGACGTGGTTCGGTCTATGATGAGTCAGTAGAATGGTGTATCAGAAAAAAGAAATAGAAACTTATTTGACGTGGTTCGGTCTATGATGAGTATGCTCATTTACCTGACTCATTTTCGAGTTAGATTGCAATTTATGTTTTGAACTGAGTTCCGTCCAAGAATGTTTTTGAAACATCTTTGGAATTATGAAATTGTTGTAAAGGTAACATACACCATTTCAAGATTTGGCGTAATCCAACACGCATACTTGAGGCTAATCTTAAGAAATTGAAACCTCGTTCAAAACTATGTCTATTTGTATATTACCCAAAGGGACTAAGATTTTAAAGATAATAAAGTGTTTGTGTCGACAAATGCTACATTTTTATAAGAGGACCACATCAAGGAGCATAAACTACATAGTAAGATAGTGTTAAACGAGCTATCCAATGAAACTACTGAAATTTCAATAAGAGTTCTTGAAGAACCTAGTGAAGGAAATAATAAATTGAGATCTCCATGAGCAGCGAAAGTGGATTGTTCCAAATTCCATTCAGAATGAACACAAGCAATTATAGTCTTAAATGGGAACGAATAAATTATGCATATACAAAAAATACAGTATGCTATAAAAGATTCAAGGGATAAAGTATGCGTACCATTGAAGAATCATTCTTTAGGAATCCCTCGATCAATATCCAATGTGTCCAACGAAGTACTCGAATGCAACGACCGAAATAACCAACAACACAAACACGAACACAACGATCATCTGAATGCTCCTCGAACCCAATCGAGTCCAGCTTGATTCACGAACGAATGTAGAACACCAACACAAGTGTTACCTTGGTGTTCTCGGTGTGAGAATCTAGGAGTTGTGGGCTCTGTATGATATTGGCTTTAGGAAGGCTAGAGATATGTAATCAAGTAGACGATTGAGTAAGTGGGACCTATAAACACTGTCTATCGCATAGACGATGTATTCATTGTTTAGAAAACACAAGCTTATCGCATAGACTTTGCTACTCGATCGTGTAGCAATGATCAGCTGAGTAACTATCATATAGTCAACTCAAAGAGATCGTGTAGACTCTCAACAACTACCACTTAGTAAAAACAATTTTTACTTGATAGACTATTCTGTGAGAATTATCCAAATTGATCACCTTCTAATTTTGCAAAACAATTTTACTTTTATCTCACCGTTACCATAAAACATCCAATAACCTTCTACTCAATTGGTTATTAGAGAAAAAGAATTAATTATCATATAATTAATATATTATAAATAAATATGATAACCAACTTATCATGTTATATTTATAACCTATATTTTTAATATTTCATCATATGAAACATATAAACCATAGTTCTTTTAATATTTTATGGTACTTAATATAAATTATATTTATATTAATTCCGCCAATGAATGTATCTAATACATCACCACAATTATATCACATATAATTGAATTTCCTCTTGTTAATTTGAACACTTCAAACTAACTGAAAATCTGATTCTCAACTTAAACCCATTGAGCTACCAAGGGGATCTCATGGACCTGTAGCTTGAAACTCCAATGGTACGTGAATAACTGACTAAATTCTTTAGTCACGAGATCCACCATCCGTTAACTGCCGGACACTCTACTAAAGACTGACAGCTGCACTCTTCTCACTACAGATATATTTCTGTTTCTACGTAACCATTAAATAGTGCGATAAACTTTCACAAATCACTCGTAAGTACAGCTAGACCAATTTACCATTTTGCCCCTGTAGTTACATCTAACTCCTTAAGTACCACTGATTCCTCTAATGAACAATTAGTTATAGTCCTACTATGACTGAGTCCTCTCTCCTAAAGAGAGGGTGTGGCCATTATGTTCAAGACCTGGAATCAGCCCTTAAGAGAGCAATTTATCTACTTACCACTGCTTCGGGGAAGGAGTGAATTCCGTCTTGTGTAACTGAGTTTCCAGCTCCTTAATCAGACGAATCCCCAAAAAGGTAGGCTTGTTGAGTTGGCAATCTGGCCACTCTCACTCATACTAATCAAAAGACCGCCCTCAGAGACAAGAGTTCCCAAAACACTCAGGATTAAGATCATGTCACCTATGGTCATTTTAGTGAAATGTAAGTCTCAATTATCAACGACGTTATATAAAGAGAGTAATCATCTCGTATTCCGGTCTTATACAAACTCTTTGTATAGGACACCCCCGCTCGTATGTCTTCACATGAATGGTTAGGATCAGACCATCTGTAGCACTTTACAACACTTGTAAATATCTACAAAGCGGGCCATATCTGAGTGTCACAAGGATAAGATATCCCTTCTTTATCCTTATACTATAGACCATTAGGTTATTACTTAAGGCATGATCCACTTGTATGTCTCACATACATGCTTAAGTTACATGAAATAACCGCGGATCTTAGTTTATTGTATACGAGTAAATGCAAGTAAAATAAAATTTATTTTATTAATAACAATATGTATAAACTGTTTAAGAACTACGAGACTCTAGGAGAATTAGTACAACAATCCCAACACCTAGTACATCAACAAGAGTTGTTGATGTCGGTTTATCTAGTTAGTCACATCCACCTCAAGCATTGAGGGAGTCTTGACGTAATAGGAGGGTTGTGAATTCAACTATTCATTATATAGTTTTAACAGAAACCCTAACCATCATATCAGATGGCGACGTTGAGGATCTATTGTCGTATAAACAGGCAATGGAGGATGTGGACAAAGATGAATGGATTAAAGATATGGATCTCAAAATGGAGTCTATGTACTTCAATTAGTCTTGGATCTTGTAGATCAACCTGATAGGGTTAAACCTAAAGGTTGCAAGTGGATCTACATGAGAAAAAGGGGTGCACATGGTAAGATGTAGATCTTTAAAGCTAGATTGGTGGCAAAGGGTTATACTTGGGTTGAAGAACTTGACTATGAGGAAACTTTCTCACCTGTTGCCATGTTAAAGTCCATCTGAATATACCTGTCTATTTCTACATATTATGACTATGAGATTTGGCAAATGGACATCAAGACTGCCTTTTTTGAATGGAAATCTTGAGGAGACCATCTATATGAAACAACCAAAGGGATTTATTTTTCAGGTCAAGAGCAAAAGGTTTGCAAGCTTAATCGGTCCATTTATTGACTGAAACAGACTTCTCGATCTTGGAATATAAGATTTGATACTGTGATCAAATCTTATGGCTTTGATCAAAATGTTGACGAGGTTTGTATTGGGGTTGCTGCCCTACATCTCGTGGGTCCTATAGTTTCTAATTGTAATATACAAAAATTTTATTTATTTAATAAAATATGAGATGTTTTATTCAATATTTAGTAACATTAACTCATAAACCAATAAACTAATATCCAAGATTATCATTTGTAGCTTAAACATGTATGTAGAGACATATAGGTAGATCATGTTTAAGTGATAACCCAAATGGTCTATAGTTGTCAGTCTTTAGTGGAGTGACTGATAGTTAGTAGATGTTGGGTAATATACTTAAAAAGTTTAATTAATTATCCAAATACCATTGGAGCTTCAATTTACAGGTCCATAAGGTCCCCTCTGTAACTCAACAGGGTTATTAAGAAATAATTTTGGATTACTTTGAATTATTCAAATTAATTGAAGGAATCAATTATATATGATATAAATAAATAAATTATATATGGGATATAATTAATATAATGTATTTGATATATTATAATATAATGTTTATTTGAGAGGAAATAAATATTTGAATATGATTCAAATATTAATTATATGGATTGGATTCATATAAGTATAAATGTGGTTTATATCGAATACCACAAATTAATGAGAGAATTAAAAACTATAAGTTATGTTGTATTTGATACAATATAAAAACTATAGGCTATATTGTATTTGATACATTATAAAAACTATAGGTTATATATATATATATATATATTCGTTTTAAATTTAAATTTTAAATTAAAGGGAGGGAATTAGAATTTTCTCTCCTTAATTCTCTCAATTAACGTGGAAGTGAGAGGTTTTTTACGTAGAAAGAGTTTTTCAATTTATCAATCATCTTCTTCACAGACTCAAACAAGAAAAACACTCTCTGGAGTTCTTTCTAGAATCCTTTCTTCCTCTCTCAAATATTCTTTTTTTCCCTTTTCCAAAATCTCATAGCCAATACACTCCTGAGAGATTCTCATCCCAAAAGAGAATACAGAGGTTTCACTTGTGGGGGTGCCCATTGGATTTTTGTTCTTTGGATCATGATTGTTTGAGGGAATATGTGAAGAAATCGTTGTATTCATCAAAGGTATGAATTCATTCTCCCCTTTTTATTTTTAACGCATGTTGTAAATTTATTAATTAATGCATAATTTTCTATTTGGTTTTGTAAATTTCATTGTTTTTTAAAAAATTGAAAATCCCTGCTTCAGCTATAGAACTTTATAGTTCCTTCAATTGCAAATAGAGTCAGGTTTTTTGTCCCAATTTTTCAAATTTTTTAGAATTATTTTATAGAATTTGTGGGTTTTTGCATTCTGTATGTGGATGAATGTATGGAATGAATGTTTAGCAATTTTTGGATGTTTTGGGATTAGATTTTGGAATTATTGCTTTATTTTTGTCAAATTTTGATTTGTAAGGGCTCGATTTTTTGGGCATAATTAAAGTTATAGATTCTATAATTCAATGTTCTATGTCGTTTGTTGTAATTTTGGTGAATTTTTGGAGAAAACGAGGCCTAATTCAGAGGAGTTTCGAAGGATTCGCAACTGCATAGTGGCTTTTGTACAGTAGCATTGCAACATTATGCCTTAGCGTTGCAACACTATGAATGGGTAGAATGTGATGATCTTTCCATAGCGTTGCAATGCTAGGTCACAGCATTGCAACTCTCCGAGATGGAAAGAACAAACTGGTTCGTGCACGATTCTGTTTGAGGCTTGGCTGGTTCGTGTCTGTTTGCTTGGTTTGAGCACTTTGTGACCGATTCGGGTGATGGGCGGTCCATTTGATGTGGTTCAAGACCTAGTTCACTTGTTTTGAACCGGTTGACTATTATTAAAGTAATAATTAGCAATTTTTAATTAATTAAATTATTATAATTGTTATATTAATTTAATTAATTATTTGGAACTCCAATCCCCGTCCAATAATTGTTTTTAAATTATGCATATGATGTATGATTTATTTTATATATTTATATGTCATAATGTATGGCATATACTAAAATCCCACCATAGGTTATGCATTATTCATGCATCATTTATATTATAAATGTTATAATGTATAGTAGCATGATTTAATTTATAGCATGCTCATGCATCATATAGTATAAATGTTATAATATATGATTGCATGCTTTAATAACATAGCCATGATTAATTTATATTATAAATGTTACTGTTGAGATTGGTGTCCTAAATCTTTTTGTAATCTTGTAGTTTGTAAACTTTGTATAAACATATTGTTGTTAATAAAATAAGTGTTATTTTATTAGCATATACTCGATCCAATAAACTAAGATTTGAGGTTATTTCATGTAACTTAAACAAGTATGTAGAGACATACAAGTGGATCTTGTTTAAATAATAACCTAAACGGTTTGTAGTAGATGGATAAGGTTGGGTACCTTATCCTAGAGACACTACGGACACGACCCGTTTTGTAGGTGTTACAAGGTTGTAAAGTGCTACAAATGACCTGATCCTGATCATTCATGTAGAGACTTGTGAGCGGGGGTATCCTCTACAAAAAGTTTGTATAAGATCGGACCACGAAATGATTAGTCTCTTTATATAACGTCGTTAATAATAGAGACTTACATTTCACTAGGATGACCATAGATGTCATGACCTGAATCCTGAATGAATTGTGAACTCCTGCTCATGAAGGTGGTCCTTTGATTTGTATGGGTGAGAGTGGCCAGATCGCTAACTCAACAAGTTTACCATTTTAGGGATTCATCTAACTGGGGTATTGGGAACACAACTACACAAGACAAAAGTCACTCTTTCCCCAATACAGTAGCAAGTAAATAAATTGCTCCCTTAAAGGTTGATTCTAGGTCTTGAACATAGTGGCCACACCCTCTCCTGGCTCGAGAGACTTGGTCATAGTGGGACTATGACTTATTATTCATTAGAGGGATCAGTGGTACTTAAGGAGTTAAATATAACTACAGGGGCTAAACAATAATTTTGACCCAGTTGTACTTACGTACAATTTGTGAAGCGTCATCGTACTATTTATTGGCTATATCAAATGGACATTGAAATTTATCTGTAATGTGAAGAGTGCAGTTGTCGATCTTCAGTGGAGTGATCGGTAGTTAACAGATGTTGGGTAACTTAATTAAAGAGTTTAATTATTTATCAGAGTACCGCTGAAGCTTCAATCTACAGGTCAATAAGGTCCCCTCTGTAGCTCAACAGGGATTTAATTGAAAATTAATTTTGAGTTAATTTGAAATGTTCAAATCAATTGAGAGAATTAATTGTATATGATATCATTAATTAAATTGAATATATATGTAATATAATTAATATAATGTATTTGATACATTATAATTTAAGGTAGTATGAGAGGAATTTGAATATGATTCAAATATCAATTATATAAATGAGATTCATGAAATTAAACATAAATATGATTTATCAGAAGGATTAAATATTTGAATATGATCTAGATATCAATTATATGGATGAGATTCATGTAAGTGAATTTAATATAAATGTGATTTATATTAAATACCATGTATTATTTAGAGAACAATAAAATCTATAGGTTATGTTGTATTTGATGCAATATAAAACTATAAACTAACATATAGTGTATATATATAATAAAATAGTTATTATATATATATATTTATTATTAATTTAATGAAAATTAATTAAAGGGAAGGAGTTACAACTCCCACCCATTATTTTCTCCTAGTTAACATATGTGAATTGGATGAAAAAAGTGCGGATGAGATTTTTCATCTTCATCCTGAAAAAACGATCGAGAGAATACAGAGAAAAGGTCTTCTCTTCCCTCTCCTCCTCTTCATCTTCTTCCCTCTTCATCAAGCAAAGCCCGCAACTCTTGCTTGAATCCTTTATCCCAAGAGAATACAGAGGGTTCTCAAGTGATGATGTCCCTTTCGAAGAAGGAGACCCGCGTGGAGAAGGTGATCCGTTCGTGTTTTATTCGAAGGAGTTCGTGAAGAAATGGTTCCTCAAAGGTAAGGATTTCTGAAACCTTAAGTTTTTTTAAGCATGCTATAAATTTATGTAAATGCATATCTTGTACTTGTTTTACTGTAAAACTTATATTCAATGAAAAATGAAACTTGGGTCGATCTTGCTTCCGCTCAAAGGATCTTGTTCGAAAATTTCCTTCAATTGATATCAGAGCTAGGTTGTAGGCTTTCTGATCCCAAATTCCATTCTTTTCTATTGAATCGATTTTACAATATTTGTGGGTTTTATATATTCTGCATTCTGGTTCATGTGATGAATGGTGATGAATGTGGTTTTGTTAATGGATGTTTTGGCATATGATACTTAATTTTAAGGCTTTCTTTGTTTAGAAATTTGGTTTGTAAAGACCCCTGCGTTTTTTGGCATTAATCTTACTATAGAGTATGTAATTCATAAGTTTGAGTCGCTCGTGCTATTCCTGGGGAGCTTCAATGAAGAGTTGTAGAGCACTGTTTCGATGAAGAAGAAGAAGTAGTTCTACAAGATTGTGTAGCTACAACTACATGAGCGTACATCTTTTGCTAAAGAATCTTTTAGCTTTTGCTAAACGATCGTGTAGCTAATGCTACAAGATCGCGCATCCAGTTTGCTACATGATCATTGCAAAGAGTTTGTTAAAGGACGGTTCGGTTCAAGCGGTTTAAGGCCTGGTTCACCTATTTCGAACTGGATGACTCAAGATTATGTACTAGTTAACCTTTAAATTTATTTTAGGTGTCCTATCCTGGTCCATTAACTATTTCAATTAAATATACATATGATGTATGCTTTTTCTTATATGTCATATTGTATGTCATATAGAATCAAAACCCACCATAGGTTATGCATTTAATTTCATGCATCATTTATATTATAAGTATTATAATAAATGTATATGCATGATTGAATTTTATAGCATGTTCATGCATCATATAATATAAGTATTATACTATATGCTTGCATGCATAAATAAAATAGCTATGCATCATTTATATTATAATCGTTATAATATATAGTTTGAATGTATGCATGTGATATATATTATTTACTTTCATTACTTTGTTATATATAAGTGTTATATATATGTAGTAATAAAATGAACAATGAATGATGCATGACATTACTTTAGGTAATCTTATAAACGATATAATTTTATAAACTGTCAATCGATGCAATGTAGGTTTTAATTTGTTTCATTTACTTTATAAGAGTTATAAATAAATGAAATTAGAAATTAAAATCAATAACTAAGAGTTGCATGCAAACTTATGTGAAATCATTTTTTTAAAATAGTTTTAAAATATGGTTCACATAGACCAAAATTCACAAATTTCTAATGAGATTTGAAATTAGATTAATCTTTTTTAATCGGTTTAATAGGATTAAATTGATCTCAATAAAAGATTAAATTTGTAGTAAATGTATTTATAAGATAACTTTTATTTAAGGTGGGTTCTAGTTAGGCTGGAGTACTTAAGATGACGGAAACGGAACACCCCTACCTGGAAACCTACCTAGAAAGGTGAATTAGATAACATTTTTGATTAACATGCAATTGTTGATTAACATTTTTTAAAATGTTTTAACGAATATTAATAAAAAATTGTTAACTTTCCAAAGTAAGTGTTACTTTTGGGCAAACTTAAACAATCACTTAGTAAAAATAATTAGCCGTATTTTTCCTAAGTAAATTAAACCCTAGGTTATTAAAATACTTAGTGGGAGGAAAAGATGTATATGGTATGTCATTTTTCCACTCATGTTTCTCTCTTAATATTCACACCGTGAGGCTCATGCTTGGCCTTGAGGCACCTTAGGTATCCCTCTTCGGATGGTGTTCGCATGTGTCAATATCAAGGTGAATGGAGAGAGCATTTATAGTAAGTGGGAGAGGGATGTGTGTCAACATGTCCTACGGTCTCTTTCATTGGTTTGCACCATGAGTCCTTCTTGCACAACCTCGAGGCGTCTTGGGAGCATCCCCCTTCCAATGGTTTGTGTAGTAGGTTAATATCATAGTGAAATCCATAAATGGATAGGATCACTTTAGTTTTTGCCCCAATCGGTGTTTCCCTTCGGTTGGCTCATTGGGACGGAACTTTAGAATCTAAAATGAAGTGTTACACTTACAGGAAATTATTAAGCAAGTTAATGATTTCTTGACCGAATAAATGATGATTGATTGTTATAGGAATAAGAGTTATTCTGGTGTAATGATTGGTTGAAAGTGTCTCAATTCAGTGAAGGGACAATTGACTACCCTTCAGTGACTTTTGTCCTAAATCACTGAAGCGTCATTGAAAAATTAGATGTTAAATGGGGTTCATTGAGATTTTGCTAAAACTGATTGGATTTTTTTAAGAGTTATGCTAAAATCTAATGCAAATCAATGTGTTTATTTTTTAGCAAATATGTAAAATATCGTTTTTCCGTTAGTTGTCTTTTCTATTTTGACGGATTTCAAATACACGACGTGGAAAGAATCTATTAACATGTTTTTCGTGGTAAACGACCTCGAAATTGTCATGATTGAGGACCTAACCCCTGACGCACCACGAAATGTTTGTAATGCATACAAGGTGTGGTTGAAGGCTAATGTGAGGGCCCGAGTTCACATTTTGGCAGGCATATCTGATGGGTTGGCCAAAAGGTTTGAGAACATGGTCATTGCACATGAGATCATGGAATCAATGCGAGAATGGTTTGAATGAAAGTTCTTACGATTTAAGCAAAACGGGATTGATGACAATGAAACTAGTGTCAGTTCCTAAAATAATCTCCAGTCCATATTGAAAGTCAAGGGACTAACAAAGAAAGCAATCGTTGCCAACTCTGATGAAGTTCATCGACAAGGGTTGTCCTTTGAGATGAAACTTGGAGTTTACGATTTGGGTTCTGAAACTGATCTCACTACTCTCCAGAAAAAAAAGAACTCTAAAGAAAATAAATCTGATTTATTTGTCTTGGAGTCATGCTTAGTAGAGAATGATGATTATGCCTGGATAGTTGATTCAGGAGTTACTAACCACGTGTGTTCTTCCCATCAAGGATTTAATTCCTGGAAATAGTTGGAAACTGGAGAGATGACTCTTAAAGTCGATATTGGTGAGTCCGTTTCAGCTATTGCTGTAAATAGGCTTAAGTTATTTTTAGACAAGAAACGATATATGTTATTAGACAACGTATATGTAGTTCCTCGTATCAAGAGGAATCTAATTTATGTTTCCTGTCTAATTGAACAAAAATATTCTATCCTTCTCTGAGAATAAAGAGTTTATTTTTAAGAATGGAACGAAGTTAGGTTTTTGTTTAATGGAAAATAACTTATATGTACTAAGGTTGTTAGTCATAAAAGTTATGCTCAATATTGAAATGTTCAAAACAAAAACCACTATAAAAAGATCGATAATTTCTCCTAAAAAAAATGCCCATCTTTGGCATCTAAGGTTAGGTCACATCAATCTCAATAGGGTTGAGAGGTTGATGAAGTGAAATTCTAAATGGTTTAGAAGAAAACTCTTTACCAGTATGTAAGTCATGCTTTGAAGGCTAAATGTCCAAACGACCTTTTATTGGAAAATGTTATAGAGCCAAAGAAACCTTGGAGCTTATACATTTCGATCTCTATGGTCCGATGAATGTAAAAGCACGAGTGAGTATGAATCATCTCTTTCATAGATGATTATTCTAGATTTGGGTATCTATACCTAAAGCAACATAAGTCTGAAGTTCTTGAAAAGTTCAAAGAGTAAAAGCCTGAAGTTGAAAACTTGTTAAGTAAAAAGATAAAAATACTACGATCTGATCATGGTGAAGAGTATATGAACTTAAGATTCCAAAACTATATGATAGAACATGGAATCATGTCCCAACTTTCTGCCCCAGGTACATCTCAACAAAATGGTGTATCAGAAAAGAGAAACAGAACCCTATTGGACATAGTTCGGTCTATGATGAGTTATGCTCATCTTCTTGACTCATTTTAGGGATATGCAGTAGAGACCGCGGTTTATATTTTGAACAACGTTCCCTCAAAGAATGTTTTTGAAACACCTTTTGAGTTATAGAGAGGTCGTAAATGTAGTTTACGCAACTTCAGAATTTGGGGATGTCCAACTCATGTGCTAATGGAAAACTCCAAAAAGTTGGAACCTCGTTCAAAAGTGTGCCTATTTGTAGGCTACCCCAAGGAAACGAGAGGTGGATACTTCTATGATCCAAGTGAGAATAAAGTGTTTGTATCGACAAATGCTACTTTTTTGGAAGAAGACCACATGAGGGATCTTAAACCATGAAGTAAACTAGTTTTAAGTGAGATTTCTAATGAGACTGCTGAAACTTCAACAAGAGTTGTTGAACAGGCTGATAGATCAACAAGGGTTGTTGATGTCAATTCATTTAGTCATCAATCTCAAGAGTTGAGATCGTCTCGACATAGTGGGAGGGTTATGAATCCACATATACAGTACATGGGTTTAATAGAAGCCCAAAACATTATAAGTGATGATGGAGTTGAGGATCCATTGTCTTATAAAGAAGCAATGGAAGATGTTGATAAGGATGAATGGGTTAAAGCCATTAATCAAAAAATGAAGTCCATGTACTTCAATTCTATCTGGGAGCTTGTAGATCAACCTGATAGGGTAAAACCTATAAGTTGTAAATGGATCTACGAGAGGAAAAGTGGTGTAGATGGAAAGGTACAGATCTTTAAAGCTAGACTTGTGGCAAAGGGTTATACCTAGGTTGAGGGAGTGTACTATGTAGAAACTTTCTCACATGTTGTCATGTTAAAGTCTTTTAGGATTCTCTTGTCCATAGCCACATATTATGACTATGAGATATGGCAAATGGATGTCAAGACCGCCTTTTTGAATGGTAATCTTGAAGAGACCATCTTCATGAATCAACTAGAAGGATTCATTGAACAAGATTAAGGGAAAAGGTTTGCAAGCTTAATCGGTCCATTTATGGACTGAAACAAGCATCTCGAACTTGGAATATAAGATTTGATAATCCGATCAAACCTTATGGTTTTTATCACAATGTTGATGAGCCTTGTGTTTACAAGAAAATCATCAACAACTCAGTAGCTTTCCTCGTGTTATATGTGGATGATATCATATTCATTGGGAATGATGTAGATTTTCTGACTAATGTAAAGAAATGGCTAGCCACCCAATGCCAAATGAAAGATTTAGGAGAGGCCAGTTTGTTTTAAGGATCCAGATTATAAGGAATCGTAAGAACAAAAGGTTGGCCTTGTCTCAAGCATCGTATATTGACAAGATGTTTGTCAGATATTCGATGCACAATTCCAAGAAGAGTTTATTACCTTTCAGGTATGGAATTGTATTGTCTAAGGAACAGTGTCCTAAAACGCCTTAAGAGGTTGAGGAAATGAGAAGAATTCCTTATGCATCGGCTGTTGGCAGCCTTATGTATGCAATGTTATATATTAGACCTGATATTCACTATGCAGTAAGGATTTTCAGTCGATATTAGTCCAATCCAGGATTAGATCACTGGACGACAGTCAAAATGATCCTCAAGTATCTTCGGAGAACGAGGGACTATATGCTTGTGTATGGAGTTAAGGATTTGATCCTTATATGATACACAAACTCTGACTTTCAGACTAGTCGAGATTCTCGGAAATCCACATCAGGGTCAGTGTTTACTCTGAATGGAGGAGCTATAGTATAGCGAGGCATCAAGCAAGGATGCTTGCAGACTCCACTATGGAAGCCGAATATGTAGCTGCTTGTGAAACTGCTAAAAAGTCTATTTGGCTTAAAAAATTTCTTATTGATTTGAAAGTTGTTCCAAATATGTCTTTGCCCATCACACTTTATTGTGAGTGCTATGGAAAATTCTAAGGAACCTAGGAGTCACCGTAGAGGCAAACACATAGAATGAAAATATCATTTGATTTAGGAGATGTGCATTAAGATGATTTGATTGTCACGATGATTTCTTCGGAGCATAATGTTGCTGATCCATTTACAAAGGCTCTCATAGCTAAAGTGTTCAAGGGTCATCTAGAAAGTCTGGGTCTACAGGATATGCGTCACATTATCTAGGACAAGTGGGAGATGTTACTGGGGTATAATGTATGCCCTAGTTTATTGTATTTTTGTACTTTATTTGTATTGTACATTAGTCTCCCTAAGCTTTAGGATAAGTGGGAGATTGTTGGGAATAGTGTCCTAAATCTCTTTGTAATCTTATAGTTTGCAAAATTTGTATAAACATATTGTTGTTAATAAAATAAACGTTATTTTATCATCATACACTTAAGCAAACTAAGATCTGAGGTTATTTCATGTAATTTAAACAAGTATGTAGAGACATAGCGTGGATCTTATTTAAATAATAACCTAAACGGTTTGTAGTAGATGGATAAGGCTGGGTACCTTATCTTGGTGACACTATGGATACGGTCTGCTTTGTAGATGTTACAAGTGTTGTAAAGTGCTACAAATGATCTGATCTTGATCATTCATGTGGAGACATGTGAGCACGGGTATCCTATACAAAGAGTTTGTATAAGATCGAACCACGAAGTGATTATTCTCTTTATGTAACGTCGTTGATAATAGAGACTTACATTTCACTAGGATGACCATAGGTGACATAACTGTAATATTGAGTGAGTTGTGAACTCCTGTTTATGAAGGCGGTCCTTTGATTTGTATGGGTGAGAATGACCAGATTGTCAACTCAACAATCCTAACATTTTGGGGATTCGTCTGACTAAGGAGCTGGAAACATAGCTACACAAGATGAAATTCACTCCTTCCCCGATGTAGGGGTAAGTAGATAAATTACTCCCTTCAGAACTGATTTCGGATCTCGAACATAGTGGCCAAACTCTCTCTTGGCCCGGAAAGGACTTTGTCATAGTTGGACTATGACTTATTGTTCATCAGAGGAATCAGTGGTACTTAAAGAGTTAGATGTAACTACAGGAGCAAAACGGTATTTTTGTCTCAGCTGTACTTACGAGCAATTTGTGAAAGATGATCACGCTGTTGATTGGTTATATCCAATGGACACAAAAATTTATCTGTAGTGCGGAGAGTGCAGCTGTCGGTCTTTAGTTGAGTGACTGACAGTTAACAGATGTTGGATAATTTAATTAAAGAGTTTAATTAATTATCCGAGTACTGTTGGAACTTCAATATACAGGTCCATAAGGTCCCCTCTGTAGCTCAACAATGATTTAATTGAGAGTTATTTTTGGATTAATGTGAAGTGTTAAAATTAATTGAGAGAATTAATTATATATGATATAATTAAATTAATTATATATGTGATATAATTAATATAATGTATTTGATATATTATAATATGAGAGGAATTTGAATATGATTCAAATACTAATTATATGAATGAGATTCATGTAATTAAATTTAATATAAATATGATTTATATTGAGAGGAATTAAAAAATTTGATATGATCCAAATATCATTTATATGGATGAGATTCCTACAAGTGGATTTAATATAAATTTGATCTATATTAAATGGCATGTATGGTTGAGAGAAAATAAAATCTATAGTTTATGTTGTTTTTGATGTAATATAAAACTATAGGCTATATATTATATTTGATATAATATATAATGTATATATATAATAAAATAATAATTATATATCTATATCTATCTCTCTCTATATATATTATTTTATTAATTTAATTGAAATTAGTAAAGAGGGAAGGAGTTACAACTCCCTCACCCATTCTCTCAAGTTAACTTACGTGGGATTCAAGAAGTTGAATTAATCATCTTCTTCCTCAATTTAGTCTGGGAGAAGAGTTCTCTTCTAAAAAATTAACAAAGAAGAAAAGTTCTTCTCTTCGCTCTTCACCTCTCCATCTCCTTCCCTCTTCCAAAGATTCAAGCATAACCCACAACTCTTTCTTGAATACTTTATCTCAAGAGAATACCGAGGGTTCTCGAGTGGTAGTATCCCTTCTTGAAGAAAGAGATCCGTGTGGAGAAGGAGTTTCGTTCGTGGCTTGTACGAGGGAGTTTTTGAAGAAAAGATTCTTCAAAGGTAAGGTTTCTGAAGTCCTATGTAATTGTTTTAAAGCATGCTGTAATTTTAAGTAAATTCATATCTTGTTGTTTTTTACTTTAAAACTTTATATTCAATAATAAAGAAATTTGGGATGCTCTTTACTTCCGCTCAAAGGATTTATTTCGAAGATTTCCTTCTTAAAGTTGGTACATACGGAACCCTAAAGGAATAAAATTAAATCAATCTCAAATATTAAGAGAAAAATGTAATATTTTTAATCATAAGTACAAAATTAAATCTAGACCCATGAACCCACAAATATAAAAGATATCTTTTTGATAGAAAATATTTAGGCTAGATTACCATTTAAGTTCCTATATTTTGAACTTTGTTCAAATTTTTTCGATGTACTTTCAATTGTCTAATTTGAGTCCCCGTACTATCAATAAATCTTGTAGGCTTGAGTTATATTTTGAGTCTCACGAGCTTGTAGGCTTGAGTTATATTTTGAGTCTCACGAGCTTGTAGGCTTGAGTTATATTTTATATTATTCAAGAAAATAAAAAGACAATGCAAGGTAAGTTTCAAGGAAATAAAGTGAGCACTGAGAAGTTTCTTAAGAAATTCAATAAAGAAAATTACCTGGGGATAGGAATGGATTCAACTTATTTTTCTATCATCAAACACTAGAAATAAATGGCACTTGTAAACAAACACACAATCCCTTAATGAAACTAATCACTTAATGTCCCTACTTATCAAAATAGATTGAATCCAATTTGAACTAAATTCTTCAACATTATTTTGAACAAAAGTAGCCTAGTTAATGATCTGAAGTTGCATTTAGTTATTTGGTATTATTATTGTGATGAATGATGGACTAGAAAGCATAAAATTAACTAGTGATTTATCTATTTGTGTTAATTAGTTCATGAAAGTCAAAATTCAAGGACTTCCTCTAATTAAACACACTCTTGAATCATGCTACTAAAATAATTGTTTATGAAAAGGGTAAATGAACATTGCAAACAAAGAACCATTCACCAAGAATTGTCAAGTCTGTCAAAATGCTTTAATGTCAATATGATGAAGACTTCAAGAGAGTTTATAGCAATGCCATCACAGGAAATAGAAGTTTTCAAGAAAAACGGTCTAAAAATCCTATCCCCAAGTATGATTTTAGCCACTAATTATTAGCCAGAATCGTCAATGAAATATATGAAAATCAAAAGGAAATGGTTGAAAAGGGAAGATCATGGTTGGGAACAACAGATGAACAGGAATCAAGTGAAATTCCGTCAAACTTTGTAGTGTTGCTATGCTGTCCTATGTTGTGACATCCCAAATTTGCAGGTAAATTTTAATCGCTATGAATTATTTGAGTTATATTTTAAATTTTTTAGGCTGAAATTGAATTAAAATGTTATGTTTGTTAACTTAATACTTAGGCATGTTAATTTTTTTGGGATGTAAAATTTATATTATTATGTTAAAGTAATTCAATTTAGATATTGCTGATATGAGATTTTGCAAATTTTGGAAATATTTGTGCTTGGAATAATTAATAGGGAGTTGAGTTATTTTGGGAATTTTAGATTTAATTCATTGTTGGAATTTGTAGATGTTCGGAGCTAAGTAGGTGTCATTAGTTCTACCTAACCCGAAACAATAATATTTTTGAAAGCTGGAACAACAACCTAAAGTAACTCATAGTTAAAGTTGAAGTAAGAAGTCGATCCATAGGGAAATGTTATTTAATTTTTTCCTTAACCAAGCTTAACTAAAAAAGCTATAAAACGGGGGGTTTTTTATTAAGACAAGAAATATGCTAAAAATCAAAAGACAAAGGATAGTTGTAAACAAGTTTAGAAAAATCTTGCTTGTAATCCAAGTTAGACGTTCAATGCAATTCTGATCATTGAATTCTAAAAATTTAATTCACAATCGGATTAAGCATGCAACTACCTACTTAACTAGATTAAACTAGTCTTTACAAAGGTGGACAACTAGCATTAATCTAGTCAAGAAAGCATCCTAATTGTTAATTAAGGTAGGATAACCCTAACCCTAATCAATCTACATGCTTCTATGTCTATTGGGTTCGATAGCATCCATATAGAAGAGAAAATACGCGCATTAAGTTCTAGGATTCAATTGCGCCGATTAATTGTCAAGATAGTCAAATTAACTGATTGTTCTTCAAATCTAGTGATTAATGCATCATAGGATAGCCATTAAACACACAATTACTATTGCCTCTTGTAGATCTTGGCTAGACATTCTATCGAACATATTAAAAGCAATGTATTCAATCATGAGTGTGACAAAACCAAGCACTAGGCTAAACATGTTCAAGATATAGATCATTCAATATGTTTCAAGAATTAAAATTAGATTCAAGAATGCTTAATTCAGATTGGAAATGATAAAGACAAATAGAAAACTAAAAAGAATTGGAAGAACTCTTGAAATAGAAACAAGATTCAATTACTTCACAAATTCATAGACAAATCCATTAAGAATTAAAAGTTATTGATTACAATCCAAAAAGAAATCAAAATCTAAACTAAGTAGAACATAAAATTACCATAGAGACTAATTGATACAAATTGAAATTCTAGCCTCCATTGAAATTGTGCTTCCTCTTTCAGCAAAAATGAAAGAAAACTATTTATACTTGCAGGGTAGCGTCGCGATACAGAGGCTAGTGTTGCAACGTTAAATCGCAAAAAATTCAAGAAGCGTTGCGCTTGAGACGTGACGTTGGCCTTGACGTTGTATTGTGTGAGGCGCGCGGGATGAATCGTGTTAAATTTCGGAGCGTTGCAACGCTATTGGGAGCATTACATTCCTGCCCTGTTTTGCAGCAAAAGTGAGCCTTCTATCTTCAAGCGTTGCTCGACGCATCTCCTAGGGTCGTGACACTGAAGCTCGATAGCATTTTGGTAAATTATTTGATTCTCTTCAACTTTGTGGATTTTCTTGGTCATTTTTTATCCTTTTGGCCCAATTTTCTCGGAATGACTCCTAATCGTGTCGGGGACTGTTTTACCTACAAAATTAGCATTAAAAGAAAATAATCAACACGATTTTGGGGGAATTAACATAGAGAAGATATATCCTTTAAAAATCTAACAAAACACCTTCAACTTAACTCTTGGTCATTCTGAACAAGCCTAAACAAGAAATATGCATATATTCAAGCAAAAACATGAATATCAATTGTGCATTCATTCAAAGAATTCATTAAAAAATCTTTATATGTTCATGTTGTTTACACAAAAATTTGGTTCATATCTCTCTTTTCAACATCAAGCAAGCAAACGATACAAAAGAGCATTTAGACCTTTAAAATTTTTCTAACAAAGAATTGAAGCCTATTTTTGAAAAGAAAATGTCTTTTTCTTGTAAAGCCATAAAAGAAGTGACTACTCAGCTTTAGTTTATTTAAAGGCTAAAACTAGTAGAAAGGATATATCAAACTCTTAATTCCTCTTTTCCTTATACTAACTCGATTATCGATATATAGTATACCTATATTACAAAAAAGAGAGACAATTCGAGGACACAAGGGTGCCTTTTTTTTTTTTTTTTAACTCACACATACAAAATGTAATTGACATTTTTTTTTTTACTTAGAGGGATAGCATTCACACTCACACCGTAGGGAACCTATCGCTCTTTTCTCGTGGACCCTAACTAACACGATGAGTTAGCTATTTTCACCTCTATCCATGCACACACACCTAGATTAGTGAAGATTAAGATAAATAAGCAAGCTTGCTCCTTTTTTTTTTTGTGGTAGCAATGTTTTTTTATTATTGAACTCTAGGCCTTTTTTTATCCTTCTTTTCTAGATTTATCTCTAAAACACGATAGTTTACCTTAGACCAAAATTTGTCCTATTGGGGTGACAAAGAAAATTAAGTGGGCATGACGTTTCTAAGAGTTTTAAGATTCTAAATAAATCTAAAGACTAAGTATTCAATTTCTTATGAAGTTAAAAGGAAAAAAAAAAATTGAAAACAAGTTTCAAAATTTGTTAGAAAATATTTTAAGAATTTTTAATTCTAATTTGTATCATTGCTTGAGAGAGTGTGTCAAGTTCATTGATAAGAATTAAAATAATGAGAAAAAAATGATCATGACAAACAAAGTAAATGTTATTCTTGAATGAATGAACAACTTAAGAATGAATCGTGCATTAAAAGCAAAAAATTGAGTCATTAAAAAGAGAAAAAAAAATGCCAAGATAATGTTATTGTGTGTTTTTTTTAGAGAATAAAAAAGAATGTGATAGCAATGTAATAGAACCTAATCAAGATATATTCAATCAAGATCATAAAATCCACATAACCCGAGCTCAGGTGCTCAAGGGTTCCAGATATGCAAAGATAATATAGCAAAAATTTTGTAAGGCTCATTTTTTACAACCCTAACAAAAAAATGTTAAGAACATGCAATGTACCTCCACCTCCAACTTAAAAATTAAACATTGTCGTTAATGTTTATAAAACTAAGATATGAGCGAGAAGACAAAAAGAAAAGGAAACAGAAAACTCCCCTGATTTTGTGCAATGGGTGATAGTATAAATTTTTACTTGTTTTTTTCCTTGTTATTTTATTGTTTTCTTGCATCAAATTTTTGCTTTTTCTTTCATTTCTTTGTTCCTACAAAAAAAGAGTAATTAATTGAAAAAGAAAGGACAAAAAAAAAAAAAAAAAAAAAAAAAAAAAAAAAAAAATCCTAAAAATCCTAAAAATCCTAAAAATGATAGAATATGTTTTATTTTTTACACTTGAGTACCTCTAAGAAGGGCAAATTTTTAACGTCGATTGCTCGACGCGACCCATGTTTTACGCTTTTCAAGGTACATAACAATTTTCATGCTTTTCCAGTCCTTTCTTGGATGAATCTATATAGCCTGAAGGCTATAAGAGAACTCAACCTTTCACGAGAACCAGACAGGTCGAATTTGAGTTTTATAATATTTGGTAAAAAAGAACAAAAGAAAGAATCAAAAGACTCAAATGACCTAAAAGAGTCGAAAGAAAGAAAAGACTCAATAACATACTCTAACTCATAAGGAAAATACAAGCAATTATCAAAGGTGCAAGAAATACCAGGACAAAGTATGGTTCTAGGCTTGTAAGCCTCTAACTGTTTTCCCTGAGATTCCTTAAGGTGTGGTGCGGGCTCATATTTATCCCTACTTGTTCTAAACATGGCGTGGGATAAATATCATCTTCCTTGTCGATCCAGTAAAACTCCTCAATTAGATTGTATTAGTGCCACAGACGACGGTAGACTCTGAATGGTTCTCCAATGTCAGCATGGAGTGTGCTAGCTCAGGGGTTTGATGCACCTCAACTGGCACGGGGGTTTGAGTCTCCAAGTGAAACTCAATTGAATTTTTCTCACAATAAGAAAAGCCATTAGCAAGTTCACACATTACTAAATCCAACGTATTACCTTGATTGGAATTTCGAAGAATCGGTCGCTCTACTGGATTGTCGATGTGAATTCCTTCACCACTTAACTCGGTATTCTCAGAAAATGTGTCTTCCCAAGACTCCTCAACTCTCCTAACCAGATCGGTAATCTAGGCAACGAGGTCACATAGATTCTGAATGTTGGCTCTGACTTCATGTCTGGAATAAACCTATTCTGCTAGAAACTTGATGGTTCTTGAGCAAGATAAGAATGTTCCTGCACACTATATTTTATGAGGAATTAACTATATTGGTAGAAGGAGACGACATCGATGATGCAGTTTTAAGTTGGGTAGTTGATAGCACTCAAAAAGAGCTATTATTCCTAGCTTAATTTGGGTTCGTTATCGGATTTTACGTGTTTATTTCGATATTCTGTAGGTACATACCGGAGTTGATTTGAACAGTATAATTAATCATTTGGTGAAGAACGAGGTTAATTTGAAGCAATTTGGAGTTTATTTAAACATCCAAACTTCAAAGGAGTTGAAAAGACCACAATGCCCCTACCGGAGCGTCATAACACTCGTAATTTACCTAGGTTTGACACTCGTGCAACACTTAGAGGCAGTAGATCGTGATTTTAGTATATTTAGGTTAGTTTTTATTTTTTATTTTGGGTTGTAATTGACGGATTGAATGTGTATCTCGTATTTGTCTATGAATTAAGAGGTAACTCTTATCTAATTTCTTTTGAGCAAGAGCCCTATGTTTATTTTCTTGAAGGTTTTCTAATTGATTTACCTAAATTGTTGTGAACTATTTGAGATGATTTGATTGAATCTTCCAGCTCAAAATGTCGCTCAAAATGTTTAGGAGGCATACTAGCGATAGACACGGGCGAATGAGAAGGCTCAAGCCTACATCTTTGCAAGTCTTTGTGTAGTCTTGGCGAAGAAACATGAGGCTATGGTCTCATCGCCTGACATCATGGAGTCCAGTGGGGGGATGTTTGGACAAGCTTCTGAACAGCTTATGCATGAGGCTCTTGAATACCTGTCTCTTATACACATCTAGATGTGTATAAGAGACAGCTCTATGGGGGATGTTTGGACAATCGTCTGAACAGCTTATGCACGAGGCTCTTAAATATATATTCAACTTTAAAATGAAAGAAGGCACCTCTGTTCGTGAACATGTGCTTAACGGTCCACTTCCTGTCTCTTATACACATCTAGATGTGTATAAGAGACAGGTGTATATATTGTTGCCAAACTAAAGAGGAACCTAATTCCTGTAAAGTATTTATTGCAATGTAAATATACTATCTCTTTTAATGTAAATAAAACATTTATTCATAAAGATGGTGTTATTATTTGTACTGCAAGTCTGGAATCTAATTTATATGTGTTAAGGCCATTAGCCATTAATTCCCTTCATAACATAGAATTGTTTAAAATTCTCGTAACTCAAACAAAACATTGACGTATTTCTCCAAAAGAAAATGCCCAATTTTGGCTTCTATGTTTAGGACACATCAATCTCAATAGGATTGAGAGATTGGTGAAGAATGGACTTCTAAGTGAGTTAGAAGAAAATTCTTTACCAGTGTGCGAGTCTTGCCTTGAGGGTAAGATGACTAAACAACCTTTTACTGAAAATTATAGAACCAAGGAGCCTCTTGAGTTAGTACATTCTGACCTTTGTGGTCCTATGAATCTGTGAGCCCGAGGTGGCTATAAGTATTTTATCAATTTTACTAATGATTACTCCAAGTACGGATATGTTTATTTTATGCAATGGAAGTCTAAATTCTTTGAAAAGTTCAAAGAGTTCAAGGCTGAAGTTGAAAACACATTGGATAGATGGGTTAAAACACTTCGATCGGATCAAGATGGAGAGTTTCTTGACTCGGCATTCCAGGACTATTTGATAGAACATGGAATCGTTTCTCAACTCTCAGTGCCGTACACCTCAGAAAAATAGTGTAGCGGAGAGGAGAAATAGAACCTTGTTAGACATGATTCGCTTGATGATGAGTTAGGCTTCCTTACCGGACTCATTTTGAGGTTTCGTAGTGGAGAATATACATACTCAACTGTGTTCCCTCCAAGAGTGTTGCGAGAACACCTCTGGAGTTGTTGAACAGGCGTAAAGCTAGTTTACATTACTTCCGCATTTGGGGTTTCCCCGCACATGTGCTTAAGGCTAATCCCAAGAAGTTGGAACCACAGTCGAGGTTATGCCTCTTTGTAGGGTACCCCAAAGGTACATGAAGGGGTTATTTTTATGATCGAATGGAAAATAGGGTATTTGTTTCAACGAACGCTACTTTCCTGGAGGAGGATCATATGAGGGAGCACAGTCCACAAAGTAAAGTCGTGTTGTGCATGCTTTCCAATGAAACTACTGAAACTTCAACAAGAGTTGTTGAAAAGCCTGCTACATCAGTAAGAGTTGTTGATGGGAGTTCATCTAGTAGGTTGATTCCACCTCAAGAGTTGAGGGAACCTCGACGTAAGGAGAGTGTTGCGAACCCACCCGTTCGCTATCTGGGTTTCACGGAAATCCTTGCTATGGTAGCAGATGGCGATGTTGAGGATCTGTTGTCTTATCAGAAGGCAATGGAGGATGTTGAACAGGATGAATGGGTCAAAGCCATGGATCTCGAGATGGAGTCGATGTACTTCAACTCATTATGGGATCTTATAGATAAGCTTGATGGGGTAAGACCTATAGGTTATAAATGGATCTACAAGCGCAAATGAGGCGCCGATGGGAATGTACAAACCTTCAAGGCTCGACTTGTGGAAAAGGGTTATACCTAGGTAGAGGGAGTCGACTATGAGGAGACTTTCTCGCCTGTTGCCATGTTAAAGTAGATTCGCATCCTCCTGTCCATTGCAGCTTATTATAATTATGAGATCTGAAAAATGGACGTCAAGACGGCCTTTCAGAATGGCAATCTTGAGGAGACCATTTACATGGTGTAACCCAAGATCAAGAGAAAAAAGTTTGTAAGTTGAATCGGTCCATTTACAGGCTGAAACAGGTGTCTCGATTTTGGAACATACGATTTGGATATTGCGATTGAGTCGTATGGATTTGATCAAAATGTTGATGAACCTTGTGTCTACAAGAAGATCATCAATGCTTCAATAGTCTTCTTAGTGTTGTACATAGACGATATACTACTCATTAGGAATGATGTAGGTCTACTGACTGTAGTTAAGAGCTGGTTAACGACCCAATTTTAAATGAAATATTTGGGAGAGGCTCAGTTTGTTCTAGGTATACAGATCTTTCGGGATTGTAAGAAAAAAGTGCTAGCACTATCCTCAGGCATCATACATTGACAAGATATTTCTCAAGTACTCGATGCAGGACTCCAAGAGGCCTACTGTCGTTCAGGCATAGAGTCACTTTATCTAAAGACATCTGTCCTAAGACGCCTTAAGATGTTGAGGAGATGAGACAGATCCCATATGCATCTGCCATTGGTAGTTTGATATACGCGATACTCTGTACTCGTCTAGACATATGCTACGTTGTGGGCATAGTAAATATGTATCAGTCTAACCCAGGCTAGGGTCACTGGACCGCAATGAAGAACATCCTCAAGTATCTTCGGAGAACGAGGAACAATATGCTCGTGTATGGTTCTAGGGATTTGATCCTCACTGGATACACGTATTTTGACTTTCATATTGATAAGGACTCTTGTAAGTCCACATTAAGGTCAGTCTTTACTCTTAACGGAGGAGCTGTAGTATGGTGAAGCACTAAGCAGGGGTGCATTGTCGACTCCATTATGGAGGCGGAGTACGTAGCGGCTTACAAAGCTGCTAAGAAGGTCGTCTGGCTCAGGAAGTTCTTGACAGAACTAAAAGTTGTCCCAGATATGTCTAGGCTCATTACCCTATATTGTGATAATAGTGGGTCAGTGGCAAACTCCAAGGAGTCGAGGAGTCACAGTCGCAGCAAACACACAGAGTGGAAGTATCATCTAATCCACGAGATAGTGCATCGAGGGGACGTGATCGTCACGAAGATCGCTTTGGAGCACAATGTTGCTGACCCTTTTATGAAGGCTCTCACGGCTACAGTGTTTGAGGATCACCTACAGAGCATAGTCTGCAGGATCGCCCACCACTGGACTAGGGCAAGTGGGAGATTTTCTTGTACTGGGCTTTTATGCCCTAGTTTATTATTTTGTACTAGTTTCATGTACACCCCACTTTGCTTTAGAACAAGTGGGAGATTGTTGGGGTTGATTCCTTAAAGTCTCGTTTCCTGTAGTTTGTAAATAGTTTGTACAAATGCTTGTGTTGTATAATATATGATATTTATTTCACATCTTGTTTTTGCTCAGTTGTATATTTTATTTGCTTTACCACAAACCAATAAACATAAAATCCTGGTTATCTGTATGTAACTTAAGCATGTATGTGGTGACATATAAGTGAATCATGTCTTGAGTGATAATCAAAATGGTCTGTAGTATATGGATATAGGAGGGAAACCTTATCTTGGTAACGCTACGGATGCGACCCGCTTTGTGGAATGGTCACAAATGTTGTGACTTGTCACAGATGATCTGATCCTGATCATTCGTGTAGGGGACATGTGAGCGGGGGGCATCCTATACAAAGAGTTTATATATGACCTGACTATGAAATTTCAATGTCTCATTATATAACACCGTTCATGACAGAGAGTTCACTTAACTAGGATGACCATAGTTAACATGATCTCAATCCTGAGTGAGTTGGGAACTCCTGCCATTAAGGGCAGTTCTTTGATTTGTATGGGTGCGAGTGGCCAGGTTACTGATTTAAACCTACCATTTTGGGGATTCGTCTGATTTGGGAGCTGGGAACTCAGCTACACAAGATGGAATTCACTTCTTCCCTGAAGCAGGGGTAAGTAGATAGATAGCTCTCTTAAGGGTTGATTCCAGGGCTTGAACGATGTGGCGCTACACACCTTCTCTTAGCCTGAGATGTGTTCATATATAGTTGGACAATGTTGTATTTTTCATTAGAGGAATCAGTGGTATTTAAGGATTGAGATGAAACTACAGGGGCAAAACGGTAAATTGGCCTAGCTGTACTTACGAGCATCTGTGAAGGGTTATCATACTCATGAATTGTTATATCCGATGGACACTGAAATATATTTGCGGTAAGAAGAGTTCAGTTGTTGATCTTTAGTGGAATATCTGACAATTAACAGATGGTGGATATCGTGGCTAAAGAGTTTAGTCAACTATTCATATACTGTTGGAGCTTCAAGCCACAGGCCCATTAGGTCCCCTGAGTAGCTTAGATAAAGTTGAGAATCAGTATTTTGGTCAGTTTCAAATGTTCAAATTGACAAGAGGGAGTTCGATTATATGATATAATTGAACTGGCTAATTATATATAATATAATTGACTAAATGTATGAGATATATTATTTTGGAGGAAATTAGATATAAATATGATTTATATCAAGTAAAGGAGAAATTACTAGAGTAGATATGTGATATCAAACTATAGGGTAAGAATATAATATGATTATATTCATTAATTATTAAATTGATTACTTATATGATAATTGGCCTAAAACTTCTCTCGACCGTGTGTTAGTGGGAGAATACGAAGTCGGTTATTGTAACCGAAGAATAAAATGAAAATTTGTTTCATTTTGCAAAAGTTCGAAAAATTCGCAATCGGTGTGAAAAAGTAACGATCGCCTAGCTTGAGAGTCTATACGATAGTCGCTAGCACACCAGCGCTTAAACGATCGCACACCCATCCTTAAACGATCGATTAGCTTTCCTAGACAATCGCATCGCGTGCCGAGTTTTCTAAACGATCATCTACCATTTATTAAACGATCGCTTAGTAAAACCTACATGATCATGTAGCTTCTTCTAAACGATAAGCACGCAGATATACGATAACTCTTTCTCTCCCATTTGCTTATCGTCTACACGATTTATCTTTTCTCCGACCTCTACCAAATTCACGAAAGACCATACTTTGGATTCTCACTCTGAGAATACTAAGGACTCCATTTGGTGGTGTCGTCCTCGCTGCTTTCTTGTTTGATCATGCTGCTGCAGCCGACTGGTTTGTTGGGCGATAGAGTTCGCATAGAGGTCTTCCGTTGCTTCTATGTTCAACATCTGAAGAAGGTCTTCAACTGGTATGAGAACTCTTTCTTTTGTATTTTATTTTTTAAAGCATGCCGTTAATTAGTGTAAATTGCATAACTATCTGTTAGAATGTATGTGTTGTATTTCGGTCACAATGAAATCGAAAAGATCCGAACGTGCTCATGGATGCTCTTCGTTAAGAGTTCCTTCAGTCCTTATTTGACAGACATTTCACGGATTCTCTGTTAAATACTCGATAGGAGGACTCGATACTCAATGGGAACTCGACGCTGAGAGCTCGCTTGACATGTGTTCCTTACTTGACGCTCGAACTCGACACGCTATCCTTCCTTGCTCATCCTCGACACCCGCCTCCTTCCTCGCACACATATACTCAACATTTGGTGGCATCTACTCGATGTTTAACCCTTCTCGATTACTCATACTTAACGCTTGCCTCCTTCTCCCTCACTTATACTTGAATCTCGGTAGCATCTACTCGATGCTCGCGTGGCCCTTACTCAATGTTCAAGCATCCTTCAGTTCCTTTAACACTTTGCATAAAATTCCTCTTGTAAAGCCCGTATGATATGTAATGAGAGCTAGGTTCCCTTACTTAACCATTTTTCTCCTATTTGCCAAAATTCATCTTTTACTTCGGGATGTAAAAATCCAATCTAACTTAGATGCTTAACCCACCATTTTGCTTAACTTAAAGACAAACATAGTATAAAAGAGAAAAGTGAGGTGCGGGTCTTACAGTAATGGTATGCAACCCTTTATGCTAGAACATAGAAGCCTCGATACCATTACGCCACCTTGAGGGTAAGGCTACAATTGTGAAAAATATTTAGCACAACGTAACATTACACTGTGCCAACATAAAACCCAGCTTAACGACGCTACCGAAGAGCATCACTATGCTTCGAAGTTCATCCGCGCGCGTCCTTGACGGTTAAGGTCGTAGGTTCGAGCCATCTTATTACGATTTTTGGAGCTTTTTATGTTTTTTCAAATTCATTTTAATTAATTTTTAATTATTTAATTATTTAATTGTATTTTAATTAATTAAATTAATATAAAATTTATATTAATTTAACTAATTGTTTAGGATGAAAATTTTGGTCCATTGTTGCTATTTATTATTTTATATATGTGATGTATGATTTAATTATTTATATAACATATTATATGCCATATAGTTTAAAATCTCACGATAGGAACATAAAATCATGCATCATATTTAATATAAGAGTTATATTATATAGTCACATGAATTAGTTAAGCCTACTTATGCTTCATATTTAATATAAGAGATATATTATATGATTATTTGCATAGTAACATGCACATGCATCATACTTTATTATAAAAGTTATATATATTTGTATCATGTATAATATAAGCAACAGATGATATGGTTGATTTGTTACGTATTTTCATTAGTCTAGAATATAAATGTTATATTATGTAATGAAAATGAAAATGCATGAACAATGACACTACCTTAGAAATATAATTGTTATATTTTTATGTATGTCATTAAATAATGGCATAGATTTTAATTATTTCATTAATCCTTATAAGTGTTATGGGTTAATGAAATTATAATTAAAATCAGTAATCTAGAGTTGCATGCAAATATAGGTTAAATTAATTTTAAATGGATTAAAATTGATTGCACCTAGATCTATGTTAATAACATCTCTAATATGGTTATAAATAGGTTTTATTTTCCTTTTAATACGATAGTCTTTAAAGGACATTTGTTTAAGGAAGGTTAGGTTTATTCTAGAAATTTAAGTTGACGGAAACAGAACATCCCTACCTAAGAACCAACCTAGAAGGTAGATAATCATATTATAAACATGCAATGAATAATTAAGGTTTATTAAAGCGTCTAATAAACAAGAATCATTATTATTAAACTATCCAATATAATAGTTATATTGGGTCAATTTAACAATTCAATTAGATAAATTAATTAATCGGATTTACCTAAGTAATAAAATCTAGATTTAAAAATACTCAGTGAAAGAAAAATTATGTATGTAATATGTCAATTTTTCGTTAACGTTATCCCTTTAAATTAGACCAAAGCTAATTATAAAACATAGAAAGAACGCTTAAAAATATTTTCCTTGTTAATGAACTAAATTTCAGTCTAACTAAGGAGTGTTCTGGAGTCCCAACCCCTGATGCAACACGAAGTGTTTCGTGATGCATACAAAAAATGAACAACGGCCAATGATAAGACTCGAGTTTATATTTTGTTGAGCATACCAGATGTCTTAGACAAAAGTTTTGATAGCATGGTCACTACACTTCATATCATGCAATCATTTTAATAATTGTTCAAGCAAAAGTCCTCATAATACAAGAAGGATGGTGTTGACTTGAATGAAACCAATAATGCTTACTCCCAAGATGAACTCCAATCTATAATGAATGTCATGGGACTAATTAGGGAAGAAAATGTTGCCAACTATAATGAAGTTTATCAAAGGGGTTTGGCCTCTAAGATAGAGCTTGGAGTTTATGGTAAGGGGTTTGAAGTTGATCCCACTGCTCTTCTTAAAAGGAAGAAATTTATTGACAATAAATTTGATTTTCTTGTCTTGGCAATGTGTTTAGTGGAGAATGATGATTCTGTCTGGATAATTGATTGAGAGGCCATTAACTATGTATGTTCTTCCTATCAAGGATTTAATTCTTGGAGACAATTGGAACTGGGAGAGATGACTCTTTGAGTTGGTACTAAAGATGTCATTTCAACTATTGTTGTAGGCCAACTGAAACAATACATGTTATTAGATAATGTATATGTTGTTTCTAATATCAAGAGGAATTTAATTTCTATTTCTTCTTTGATTGAATTAATGTTCTCTTTTTCCTTCTCTGAAAATAAAGTGTTTATTTTTAAGAATGAAATGGAGATAGGTTTGCTTCAATGGACAGTAATTTGTATTTACTAAGGCCGTTAGTCATAAAGGTTGTCCTAAATGTTGAAATGTTTATAGCAGCAACAACTACTAAAAGACTAAGGATTTCTCCTAAAAAAAGCGCCCACTTTTGGCATCTAAGGTTAAGTCAAATTAATCTCAATAGGATCGAGAGATTATTAAAAGTGGACTTTTAAATGGTTTAGAAGAAAACTCTTTACCTATATGTGAGTCATGCCTTGATGGCAAAATGAAAAAACAACCTTTAACAAAGGAGCTATAGTCTGGCAAAGCATCAAGAAAGGATATATCGCAGACTCCACCATGGAAGTTGGTTATGTAGTTGCTTGTGAAGCTACTAAGTAAGCTGTTTGGCTGAGGAAGTTCTTTACTGATTTGGATGTAGTTCCTAATATGTCTTTGTCACATCCCCTTTCAGATTACCCTCTTAACCTGAAAGGAAATGAGACGGTAGCAGTTACCAATCTTCTTATTGGCACTTACTGCCTACTAACCTGCTTAACCTGTCTTAGAAACCCTGAATTATACAAACGTACATTTACCGAGTACTCAACATACAACAGACTTACAACAATAGGATTTCATAGCAACCATTCATAAACATGACGTATATATATATTGGGCCCCAACATGCTAAACTAGTCTCTATATGAACAAAACATGTGTACAAAAATACTTACAGAACAAACACCTAGTCTTTTCCAAGTTAAAGTCTTTGGGTGGCAGAGCAACAACAAAGTTATCTTTTGTGGAGTTAACTACTACCTGGGAAGGAAATAACATTTAAAACATAGTAGCCCAGTAAGTGACATCATAAAAACATAGTTCTCATGCTTTAGTCTAAAACTAGAACATTGAATACTGAATTTTGAAACTTGCCAAGTAAACACATACATAAAACTTTTAATGATGTCATATATGAAACATAACTAAGTTAATCCTTAGTCAAGAGAGCACCCTTTTGTTCAATCCCTCAACATCAAGCCTTAGTTGGTCTGGAGTGATCTCAACACAAGCAACATTGAATCCACCTACGAGCTCGTAGTAATGCTAAGTACCGTACCTTAGCTACTATTGCTCAGATACCTTCTCAAGTCCTTAAGTATCGAGCTTAATTTAAGTAACATTAAACTTATCTATTGAAACATGTATGTCTGAAAACATAATATCACGATCATGACTAAAATAATCATAATCATTTAAACATAACTTCTGATACATGATTTATGTAACTAAGTACCTTAATGTTTTAATCATGCGTTAATCATTCTTCTAAATTGGATTTGCTTGGAAAACTTACTTTGAATTAAGCTAGCATGAGAATAGCTATCGAGTAAAACATGTATTTACTAAAACATTACAAACATTCATAGTCACTCACAGTTTTCGGTAATTCTCCTATGGTTGATAAGCTTCTCCTATTGGTGTCAAACCTATAGACATAACAACATGCTTTTAGCTAATAGCTATGGTCTTCTTGTGAGGTTAACTTTTCTAAATGGCTTACATTTAGCCTATCATAAAATATTTTCATATCAACGCATACCTTATTATGCGTTCAACACTTGGTAATTTTCTTGAAATTCAAGTCTTTTCTATGCGGCTAACACTCCTCACCATCACACATACCCATGCGTCAATCGCATGTCCTAGGCACCCCTTCAGCCGCACATGAATGCCCACATTGTCCCTTATGTGTCTAAGTCTTCAGCACATGCCTTCTCAGCCCAATGCATAGCTTAACACATTCTTATGCTCAACCTTGTCCTTACCCGTGCATCAACCTCGAGCTATCCGCTTGTTCAAAAATTTCCAGATTCAACTTATAATTGAAATAACTCATTTTTCAGGCCTTTTCTCATAAACTTTTCTTCTACAAACTTGTTTAAACTTGGTCAGAAACCTTAAATCTTCATCACTGGCCCAAATTTACCAGAGAGCTCAACCATCTTGCAAATTCTTCAATTTTCGACTTACTTCCTTTGGATTTTCCTTCTGGTAGCATTACTTTATCAACTAGATTCATGAAACTTTCAGATGGTTTTAAAATCACCACAATAGCATAAGTAGATTTCTCAAACCGTGCTTCTGAAGTCAACCTCTCTTTTTATACTCGAGTCTACATGCTTTACTTTAATATTAAGCTGCCACCACATCCCTTAAGTGGAATTAGTTTATCTGATTATGATAGGTGGCTACCTTAAACGGTAATTAAGCTTATTGCCTTCCTTCAATTACTAACGCAAGGCTTTTGTAACGCAAGACCCTCAATCTTCACCATCGCATGCTACCCTTTTGGCTGCATGCCCTCTTGACCATCGTCTGACTTCTTCTATCATGGCCTTACTATGAGTATCGCATAGCTCAATCAATGCATGGCTCCACCTCCTTTCACTACCAACCAGGTGCACGCTATACTCAGCGCATACATATGCACATGTACAACCTTCTAACGCCTAAGGCCTTCAAAGCCCTTGTGCGTGCATCCATGCACCAAGTCGCGCATCTCAACGCTTACTAACCTCAAGATGAGCTTGGTTAGCGGATCATGCTCATCGCCTAAGGCCTTACCTTGCCACATGCAACTACTAACTCACTAACCTCTCAAGGCCTTGATCATCGCATGCTTCTTGCTAGCACATCGCAAGCTCTCAGCCAACGCTTAGCCTTATGGTGTACCCTTATGTTCAACATAGCCTCACTTAACTTCCATAACCTTTGCTGCCGCACACCCCACACTTCATGTGCCTATGCTTCACAAGCTTCATCGCAAGGCTATACTTAACTTCTACATTTAGCAACATAACTAGCTAGGCGGTCTTCTAACCTCCAAGTGACAAGGTCATCGCATACCAAGTCCTCACACCAACACTTCATGGCATCCACGCCTAGTTCCATACTTAGCAAAATTTCCGCTTACTAGGGCCAAACTCAAAGCTACCCGAGGCCATTCATATCAACATTTAGAATTTCCTTCCTTCACTATTCTTATTCTTCAACCTTTTACCTACAATTTAACATTAACTCACATTTAAGCCTACTCAACATATTAATTAATATATTTAAGTAGGGTTGTAGGGTTGTAGGGTTTCGGGTTTTCAATCTTTGCCCATCACACTTTATTGTGATAATAGTAATGATGTGGAAAATTCAAAGGAACCCAGGAGTCATAAAAGAGGAAAACACATTGAGAGGAAATATCACTTGATCCAGAAGATTGTGCAACAAGGTGACATGATAATCATGAAGATTGCTTTGAAGTAAAATGTTGTTAATCCATTTACGAAGGTTCTCACAGCCAAAGTGTTTGAGGTCATCTAGAAAGTCTGGGTCTACGGGATATGCGGCATATTGTCTATAGCAAGTGGGAGATGTCACTAGGTAGAGTGTATGCTCTAGTTTACTGTATTATGTATTGTGTATTGTGCACTCCTTCCATAGCATTAGGATAAGTAAGAGATTGTTAAGATTGGTGTCCTAAATCTCTTATAATTCCGTAGTTCCTAAACTTGTGTAAACAAATAATTAATAATAAAATATATGTTCTTTTATATGTGCATTAACTCAATCCAATAAACTAAAATCCTAGGTTATTTTATGAAACTTAGACATGTATGTGGAGACTGTTGGGGTTAATGCTCTAAATCTCATTGGGTCCTATAGTTTGTAAACATTGTATGATCAAACTCTTATGTGATTAATAATATATGAAATTTTATTCGTTTTGTATATAAAATATGTGATATTTTAGTTGCATTAACCACAAACCAATAAACTAACATCCAAGGTTATCATTATAACTCGTATGTGGATATATACAGGTGGATCATGTATAAGTGATAACTTAAATGGTTTGTAGTAGATGGATAAAGCTGGGTACCTTATCCTTGTGACACTACGAGTATGGCCTGTTTTATAGGTTTTACAATTGTTGTAAAGTGCTACAAATGATCTAATCCTGATCATTCATGTATTAGACATGCGAACGGGGATATTCTATACAAAGGAGTTTGTATAAGACCAGACCACGAAATGTTTAGTCTCATTAGATAACACCATTCATATTTGAGACTTACATTTCACCAGGATGACCATAGGTAACATGACTAGAATCTTGAGTGAGTTGTGAACTCATGCCTGTGAGGGCAGTCCTTTGATTTGTATAGGTGAGAATGGCTAGATCACTGACTCGACAAGCCTACCATTTTAGGGATTCGTCTGCTTGGGGAGTTGGAAGCAAAGCTACACAAGATGGAATTCACTTTTTCCCAGAAGCAGGGGTAAGTAGATAAATTACTGCCTTAAAGCCTGATTCCGGGTCTTGAACAATGTGGTGTCGCACACTCTCCTACCTCAAGAAGGGTTTAGTCATAGTAGAACTATGATCTATTGTTCATTAGTGGAATCAGTGGTACTTAAGGAGTTAGATGTAACTATAGAGGCAAACCGATATTTCGGCCCAACTGTACTTACGAGCAATTTGTGAAGGGTCATCGTAATGTTGATTGGTTGTATCCAATAGATACAGAAATATATCTGTAGTGCGAAGAGTGCAACTGTCAGTCTTTAGTGGAGTGTCCGATAGTTAATGGATGGTGGATAATGTAATTAAAGAGTTTAATTAATTATTCATGTATCATTGGAGCTTCAAGCTATAGGTCCATAAAGTCCCCTTGGTAGCTCAAAAGAATTTAATTGAGAATCAATTTTTGGGTTAATTTGAATTGTTCAAATTAATAAAAGAGATTTAATTATATATGATAGAATTAAATTGTTTCAATTATATATGACATAATTGTCATAATGTATTTAATACATTGTAGTGTAATGGGAGGAAATAAATATTTGAATGAGATTCAAATATATTTTCTATGAATATGATTGATAGTTTTAAATTTAATATAAATATAATCTATATTAAATGCCACAAAATAGGGAAAAGAAACTCTAATTTATATCGTATGTGATACAATATTAAAACTATAGGTTATATGTTATATTTGATATAACATATAATTTAATATAAATATAATATGATAAGTTAGTTATCATATTTATTTGTATTATTTTATTATTATTTGAATAATAACTTCCCTTTTTTCTCTCCAACCACCTTAGTGGGTGGTTATTTTTTTTTTGTGGGAAGAGGAATAAAAGAAAATTGGTTTTCTCTTCTTCCTTTACGGCTAACGTTTTTTAGATCGAAAAACAATTGAGAGTTATAGAAAAATTCTGTGTATTCTTTCAATCTTCTTTTTCCATATCCAAACTCTCCCTTCTAACCAAAATAGTTAAAGCCCACCACTCTTGAGTTCTCACCTAGAGAATATCAAAGGCTCATTGTGGTAGTGTCTCTATTACTGTTTGAGATATCTTGAACAAGGTCTTCAAGAGTTGTTGTTTCTGTTCGAGGCTCATGACTATTTGAGGGAATTTATTGAAGAAATGGTCTTCAAGAGTAATGTATCTTGAACCCTTTTTTGTAAAAAAAACATGTTGTAGTTTAATGTAAATGCATATCTAATTGTAAACAGTAAATTATGTTTTCAATAATTATTAGAATTTAGACGATCCGCTTTCGCTGAAGGATCTCTCTATTACGAGTTCCTTCAGAGGCATACAGGTGGATTGTATTTAAGTAATAACCTAAACGGTCTTTAGTAGTTGGATAAGACTACGTACCTTATCCTTGTGACACTACGGATACGACCTGCTTTGTAATTATTACAATTATTGTACAGTTTTACAAATAATCTAATCTTGATCATTCATGTGGAGGTATGTGAGCAAAGGTATCATATACAAAGAGTTTGTATAAGACCGGACAACGAAATGTAGTCTCTCTTTATAATGTCATTACTCGAAGAGACTTATATTTCACTAAGATTACCATAGGTGACTTGGACCTTAATCTTGAGTAAGTTGTGAATTCTTGCCTATGAAGGCAAATCCTTTGATTTGCATGGGTGAGAATGGCCAAATTTGCCGACTCAATATGCTTACCATTTTGGGGGATAATCTGAGTGTAGAGTTAGGAACTCAACTACACAAGATGGAGTTCACTTTTTCCCTTTGTTAGGGTAAGTAGATGAATTTCTCTCTTAAGGGATAATTCCAAATCTTGAACAATGAAGGCCTTCACCCTCTCACTGACCAAAACTGAGTACATTCATAGTTGGACTATGACTAATTGTTCATTAGAAGGATTAGTGGTACTTAAGAAGTTAGATGTAACTACAAGAATATAATGGTAATTTTGACCCAACTGTACTTACGAGCAATTCATGAAGGGTGAATGCACTGTTGTTTGGTTATATCAAATGGACACATAAATATATCTACAGTGCTAAGAGTGCAACTGTCGGTCTTTAGTTGAGTGACCGACAGTTAATGAATACTGATTAATTTGATTAAAGAGTTTATTCAATTAATCTCATATCATTGAAGCTTCAATCTATAGGTCCATAAGGTCCCCTTGTTAGCTCAATAGGAATAATGAGCATCAAAGTAATTTTTATTAATTTAAATTGTTCAAATTAAATAAACGGGGTTAATTGTATGAGATACAATTAATTTAATGTATGTTGATACATTATATTATAATGTATAATGTATGTGATACATTATAATATAAAGCTTTAATGAGAGAAATAAATGTTTGAATATGATTCAAATATTAATTATATGAATGTGATTCATATAAAAACTATAGGTCAAAACTAATATGAATATGATTCATATTAATATTAAAGATTATATTGAAAGAATAAAAAATATAGGTTATAATATATGTGATATAACATGAACTATAGGTTACCGAATATATGGTATTACCTATTGTTTAATATTCATATGTATTAAGTAGTTAATATATATTTAAAATTCAAATTTTGAACTTGAATTTCATTAGAAGTTATTTAACTTCTCTCATATAGCTATATAGAGGTGTAGAGATTTTAGTTTTGTAGGTGAAGATAAGAAATACAGAACTGTTCTGTGATCTCAAATACACACTTCATCTTATTCATGTCTTCCACACAAAACAAAAATTCTCTCTAAGAACACTTTCTTCCCTCCACCAAAATTAACAAGGAAGCTTGTGTGTTTTAAATATGCGATGGAATGAGTCCTACGTGATGTCTTATTAACACATTGTTTTACCTAGTTAGAAACAAGTATAAATCCAACTAGAATCCTGGTGAGTTCAGGGTTGAACTCATAGATTGCATTCTATATATGCATTGGGAAATATTGTTTTGATCTTGATGTGATTTATTTACTAGATATGTGATGATTTTGACCCAATTCTATTGCTAAAATAAAGAGTGATGAATGCGATGAAAATCACAATCATAAGTGAAAAGTCTATGCGAGAAGTACAAGATTCGAGTGAATAAAGGTAGGGTTGAGAAAAATACATCCTGAAGGAAAGTTGAAAGATGCCGCAATGTCAATTGATAAATTCATCTTGTCGGCAGACTTCATTGATGACATGTAGAAATGCATGTCAACTTAGGCCTTTTATTTAGAATTATGAAGGCTGTTAAGTAGAATATGTGGCAATTATGTTAGGAATTCATGAGAAAAGGAGCTTCCGGCGTTTAACATTGAGAATCTCGACTAACCCATTATTATGCATTATTATGCATTCAATTGTCTATTTTTGTAGCTAACACAGGAAGTGGACGCAAATGCAGAAGCCAGGCTATCACATAGACGACCGCATGTGGAGAAACTCTCCATCGCAAAGGCGAACACATACAATCAACACATGATGTTGTGGTAATCAATCGCATGTGTCCATCGCATAGGAGTTGCGATCGTCAAGCGATTGCGGTTATCATGTAGAGTTTCAGTATTAAGTGAATGCGGTCACTGCACGAATTTGGCTACACGATAACGCATACTAGTGGGATCAACGCAAGGTTAGTGGAATGAACGCATCAATGTATCTCTCGGAAAAATCAAAAGATGATGTTGACACTTCACCTACCACACCGTTAGCAGCAGAGATTCAGAAAACGACTAACGCGCCGCGAATGTCAGAATCAGAGCAATCCATTAATGCTGTCGGCGATCAAACTCTATATATAGAAACCGCTAGGTAGAATTTCAACTTATCCAGGGTTATCCTTGCGATCCAGACAACTGTGTGAGAAGAAAGCTTGAGAGTTCTTCATCTCCTTCCTCCATTCCGAGTGACGATCGAAGCCTTTGTCCAGAGCTAGATCTCGGGAGAGTCAGCTCTACCGCCCATCCATGGCACCACTAGCAGCCTTGACACACATCTGCTAGAAGCAAGACATTGCTTCGAGCTGGTCATTTTATTTTCTCTTCTTTTCTTATATTGTATTGTATTGCATTTTGTGATTAAGCAATTAATACATTATGTGTTCAATGCATTTCTATGTTTCCTTCGATTCTATCTCCATCTTCTTTACTTAGCATCTTTAACTTTCATTGCATCTCTTAGTGAGATTGCTAGAGTATCGCATACATAGTCATATGGATTAGAGATATGAAGCATGTAGCAAACCACCGAGAGGTGTGCGTTGCGTGAGTGTGTGAGAAAACCTTATTTTCTTAGTGTGAAGCTGTAGCAACACCTTTCTATAGGCGGGCGTCTATAAGTAAAGTCAACAACAACTAACTGCCGAAAGGGTAAGTGGTTGGTCGCATTAAGCAATGTAAACAAGTATTCACTAGAGATAGGAGTAATCTTACATCAGCCAAGTTTATGCAGTTACCTTGTCTTATGAGTGCATCATTCATTATTTAGGCATACTTGAGAGAATAGTCTAAACCCAAATCTAAGACTCGAGAGAGCGGATTGGAACACATAAGCAAGAATGGAGAACATAGAGATAAGCTCCATTTGCTATTACACAGCATATGCACCATACAGATAGGATATTGCATGCGTTCAGAAGTAGGATACGGTGGTATGCGACGAGAGCACGTGAGCAGGTTATGGAGGTTTCGGCAGGCATAGGCTTCTCGGCACTATTGTATATACATCGCATGTGTCCTAGAATTAGGCTCAAGTGTGTGTAGCATGATCACATAGCTTGCGTTGGCTGAGGTTGCCCTTGCGGTCAGGCTCAGTGTTGCAGTGAAGACAACTCCACATTTTATCTATTTTTCCATCCATTTACTTCCTGTCAATAGTTGTCGTGTCTCTACCTCTCATGCATATTCTCATTGTGTTATCTGTTAGTTAGGAGTAGGAGTAGTGTTAGCTTAACAACCCCTCCATCATTCTTTTATTCAACCGTCGCATGCACATTACCGCATACATCTAGCTACAAGTCCCTAAGTTTGACCTCGGATCACTTGAGAAACTTTGTCCGCGTTATACTTGGTGTGAGCGCAAGAAAACTTGGGACAGGAATGCATGGTCATCACATACATTCGTTAACGCATAGTTCATTCCAACGCATAACCACCGACGCATGATAATCGATACAAACCTTAAGACATGCATTGCATATTGTGTTCACTTAATTTTAGTTATCAAGTCCTTGACGATTTGGTAATCTAAATTTCCGTCATCAAGTTTCTTCATTTTAGATTATAAAGTGGACGAAGATGCGCCCATCATATTGGAACGACCATTCCTTCGACCGGTTGCACTTAAATTGATGTGCGCAAGGGGGAGATTGTGATGAACATTAATGGGGAAAAGCTCTGGATTAAGGCAGTTAAGATTCCAGAAGACCGAGAAAAGAAGAAAAAGTCATCGTGGACGTAAAAAGTCCAGCCTGAAATAAGCAGTCCCTGCGTACTATGCAACTTAAACTCATCAGGGACGCATTCCTTTTAAAATATCTTTCTTATACCTCTGCTTCATGAACTTTTATCCACATGTCTTTAATTGCTATCGTATCTTTGTCTTAGTCTTGTTTAAAAAAAAAAAAAAAAAAGTCGTCATGTTGAACGATCGCGGTAACAATTTTGTTAACTCTGTTTTTTTATATTATTTGACCCTCTCAATGTTTTTCTTGCAACGATCGAGGTGAACGATTGCGGAGGCGCTACATGAAGACGCATTTATTGTGTTCACCGTAATCCAAAGAAAGTAGATCACTACAAAGCAGGATGCGTCAACAAATAATGTAGGCAACAACATAAATTTGGGGGTTGTATCTTTCCTTGACTTTAGTTCAAATTTCGTTATCGCATCACATTTTAATTTTGAAAATTTTATCACTCCATCCTCTTTGGTTACCACAATCATTTAACATCGATCAATTTAGTAAGTCACCGTATGCTTTCCCTTTGCCAATTATGATTTCAATGATGAAACACATGCTTCTATTTTTTCATATACACTAGAATCAACTTAATTTTAGGACAGTCACCTCATGAAATATTTCTAGAAGTTAGTGGGTTGCTAGCTTTCTTCCAAACTGTCTCTTTACGAAACCTCCTAACATCGTATGAATTCTTTCAATCTTTTGGCAATGACGACATTGCGGCATTTTAAATTTGGGGGTGTAGTGCGCGGTAGATTGGAAGTCAATTTTACTCGACAACCAAAATCCCGTGGACGCGTTATGCGATGCATGTTTCTAAGATATGCGTTGATAGTCATGCGTCAATGGTCATGCGTTGAACTGATATTGCGTTAATGAATGTATGCGATGACCATGCATCCTGCCATAAGTTTTCTTGCACTCGAACCAAGTATAATTCCAACGCAAGTTTCTCGGGTAATCCGAGGTCGAACACATGGGCTTGTAACTATATGTTTTCGATGATGTGCATGCAGCAGTTTAAATAAAAGAATGAAGGGGATGTTGCTAAGTTAATCCTATTCTTACTTCTATCTAACAGACAACGCAATGAGAATATGCATGAAAGGTAGAGATGCAACAAACCTTGACATAAAATAAATGTGTGGGAAAATAGATAAAATGCAGAGATGTTTTCATTGCAATACTCAAGAGTGATCGCAAGGGCAACCCTAGTCAACGCAAGCCAATGCAATCATGCAACACACATACAACGACTTCTATTGCTAGAACGCATGTGATATATGCGCTAAGTCTACAGGGCCTACACATAAGCCTCTATTCCTATTTATGTGATGACAAAATGACATCCACACAAATATGCGACCATATAACATCATACCTATTCCTATGGTGCATGTGATGCAGTGTTGACAAACAAAGCTTATCTCTAATTCCCTAGCTCTTGCTTATGTCAATCTAATCTTGCTCTCTTGAGTCTAGATTCTAACCTAGCTCTATCGAGTCATTAGGTTCTTTCTTTAGACTCTCTCTCGAGTAGCTCTAAAGGGGTGTTGGGCACAACATAAAACAAGACAAACGCATGAACTTGGTTGATGTTACTATCCCTAGTGAACAACGCATACTTTTGCTTAATGCGACCAACCATTTACCCTCTCGGGCAGTTGGTTGTTGCTGACTTTACTCATAGACAAGTAATGCGTTAGCCTATAGACAGGCGTTGCCACAGCTTCACACTAAGAAAATAAGGTTACTCACACACTTACGCAACACACACCTCTCGGTAGGTTGCTACATGCTTCATATCCCTAATCCACATGACTAAGTATGCAATACCCAAACAATCTTACTAAGTGTTGCAATGAAAGTAAAGATGCTAAGCAAAGAAGATGGAGATGGAGTTGAAGGAATAGAGAAATGCATTGAAAACAGATTGTATTAATTCCTTAATTCAAAATGTCATACAATACAATATAGGAAAAGAAAAGAAAAAGAAATAACCAATTGGAAGCAAAGATTTCCTCCCAGTGGATGTGCGTCAAGGCTGTCGGTGGTGCCATGAATGGGCAGAGGAGCTGACTCTCTCAAGATCTAACTCCGGTCGTCACTCGGAATGGATGAAGGAGGTGAAGAACTCTCAGCATCTTCTCATGCATTTTGTCTGGATCTCGGGGAAAATCCCTGGTTGATGGATAATCTCCGGATTCAAGGATCCTCCCCAGATTGTTTGGAATTTTGCTCATCAGCTTCTATTTATAGAGTTTGGATCACCGACAGCATTAATTGGACTGCTCTGAGTTTGACGTTCGATGCGTTAGTCCTTTCTAAACCTCTGCCACCAACGGCGCGATAGGTGAAATGTCAACTTCAACTTTGATTTTCTCGAGGTAGATGCATTGATGCATTCATTCCACCTACCTTGCGTTGATCCCATTAGAATGCATTGTCGCCTAGCCACATGGCCATATTTTCTTAACACCGCAATTCTACATGGTGACCGCAATCGCTTGATGAGCACAACTCCCATGCGATGGACGCATACGGATGATTACTGCAACATGCATACATTGATCGACGCATTCGGCTTTGCGATGGAGTGTTTCTCCACATGCGGTCGTCTATGCAGTGGTCTGGTTTCCGCGTTTGCGTTCATTTCCTATATTAGCTACAAAAATAGAACACTGAACGCATAATTAACACAAAGTAATGGGTTAGCTGAGATTCGATATGCTGATCGACGCAAACTCATATTTTCGTAAATTCCTAACATGATTGCCACATATTCTGCCTAACAACCTTCATAATTCTAAGTAAAAGAACTAAGATGGCATGTATTTCTGCATGTCATCAGGGTGCGGTATTTATTTTCGACCTTTCTATTTTTTTGCTTATCTAAAAAAAAATCATAACGTTGCGATCGGATCCTACTCGTAGTTGGATGTTCGCATGACACACGTGGGGGCAAGCCAAAAAGAAGGTAGGAATCGGGATCAACGCATAAAAAAATGACCGCAACTCCGTTGCCAAATGGTTATGAGTTAGTTTGAGAAAGAGTGCCCTGCTTGTAGTTGGATGTCCGCATGGCACACGTGGGGGTAGGCCAAAACGAAGGCGAGGCACTTGGATCAGTGCAAGGTTAGAGAGAAAAAAATAATGATGCTTAAAATACGCAAGGGTAAAAATCATTTAACACCCAGTGATAAAGTTTTTTTGAAATAAATCATGTGATGTCCTAGAATCTAGTAAAGTCTTTTTGAAGGTTAAACTTGCAGTCCCTAAATTTTAGAAATATTTTAAGAAGAGACCTGAATAAGAATTAAGAAAATTTTGGTGTATAGGATGTGAATGAGGTATCCTTGAGAAATCTAGGAAAAGAGATTGTGGTCGACTTTCTAAAGGAAATCTTTAGCGTATGCTTGAGGACAAGCATTGTTTAAATTTGGGGGTGTGATAACGAGCAGAAATGCACGTTATTACAATGCTAAGTTATTAAACAATGAAGGTTTACATTGATAAAATATATAAAATTGCATCCAAAAAGCATTAAGTTCATAATATTGCAGTTGCATGCGTCCATCGCATGTAAACAATTAACTTATATATTTTTGTGTAGAATATGCATTGACGCAAGGGGAAAATGCAATCACAAGAAATCAACGGTCGAACGCAGCATTACCCCAAGGCTTTGTGGTGATTTGCGCTCACAAATATCTACTCAAGAAGGATTGCTGCATAGAGCTGGTGCAACTTGGTGGGCGCATCTAGGTGAAAAGCATAATAAATCATGATGGGACAGAAAGCTAATGACAGTCGAGCCCGAATTAAGTTGAAAAGCCACTAACGAACTACTTAGCAAGTACACTCAACTTTTCGGTGACAAATATTCGGCGCATCAGACAGAGAATTAATGTCATCTCATTAGTGCAATCATAAGAGAGAAGAAGCCTTTCACCCTGAAGCTCTATTAATACCAAAGGCAACTTTCAGTGAAGGGGTTCGTCTAGTTTGGATAATTAGATAATTCACCCTTAGATAGAAGTAGCCTTGTTCATATTTTTCCTTTTTTACTTAAAAGGTAGAGCGAGAGAAGGGAAGACACATCGAAAGATCACTCTGGTCAACTCAAGAGAGAACCCAGAGGCGTGGAAAAGTAGAGAGAGGGTCAACTCTCGCGAGAGCGAGACTATCTTTTGAACAGAGTAGAGAAGAACAGTGTAAAGAGCCTTAGGAAGCAAGAGATTGCTACCAGGCTCTTTATTCTCATTTCACATTGTTATTTTGTATTTCAACTCTATATCTATAAAATGGAACTTGCTTATCTATATCTGTTCACTCTTTTAAGAGCACGCATGAGTAGCTAAATTTATCGAATGGGTTGAGGAAAACTAAACTAACATGGCCTAGGATCTTTATTGCATGCGATTATCTTGTCTTATGCTGCGCCCAACATCCCTTTAGAGCTACTCGAGAGAGAGAGTCTAAAGAAAGAACCTAAGACTTGAGAGAGCTAGGTTAGAATCTAGACTCGAGAGAGCAAGATTAGATCTGCATAAGCGAGAGACAGGGACTTAGAGATAAGCTCTATTTGCCAACATGTATCGCATGCATCTTAGAGATAGGTTATGAAATTATCTGGTCACCTTATTTGTGTGTGTGTCATTTGTCATCGCATAAATAAGAATAGAGGCTTATGTGTAGGTCCTATAGACTTTATCACATATATCGCATACGTTCTAGAACTGGAAGGCATAGCATTTGCATTGAGAGATGATTTGCTATTATATGTGTGTTGCATGGTCGCATAACATGAACGCAATCCTAGGAAGTGTTAGCTGAACCCTTCTCAACCTATTCCCCTGCATATTCATCGCATCTTCCGTATTATCAATTCTTTTCTTAACTCCACCGCATATATTTATTTTATACTGCAAACAACAACCCAAAAACATCTATTTGATTTATTGGTTACCGCAAAGTCTTCTTAAAAATTATCACCGCATACCATTTTCCTTAGTCCCTGAGTTCGACCCTGGACTTACTAGGAAACTCAGTAGGTTTTATACTTGGATTCTACTGAGAAAACTTGTTGCACAACGCATTCCATCACCGCAATTCATTCCATTATTTCACCGCATAAATAACGCATAAATTGCTCTCATGAAGTTGTAGGCAAGTGGGATAGAGTGATCTCACAGTGAATCTATTACTTACCTAGGATAATTATTGAACTCAATGCTAATGGGGAAGAGGGAAGGTTGTTGGTGATCGAAGAAGAAAATAAAATTGTATGTAATTTAATTGTAAGGAACTAAAACTATGATCAAATGTTTTTGTAAAATTCAATTAGAGAAATACAACCTGGGGATAGGAATGAATTTGGCTAGCTTCTTTTATTGGACACTAAAGACTTTGACATTCTTCCACAAATGCAGAACCATTTATCAAGTTGATCAATAAATGTCCCTAGGAATTAATTAAGATGTAAAACCCTAACCCTAACTCAGAAAGAAGGGAAAAATAAAATACTGAAAATAAAGGAAAATATAATTAAAAATATAAATTAAATTAAGAGGAAGTTAGGTGGAATTAAGGGGAAAATGTGATAAATTAAGGAATTTATTAATAATAATCCAACAATAGAATATATAGCTATGAATAAGTAAGTAGAATCGGGGAAGAATAATAAGGGAGTTGGAAGCTAGCGAATTCGGGGGACAAAGGAAATTAGATAACTTTTCGTTTGGAAACTATTCATTGGAAGGCTTGGGAGGTTGAAATTAATAATTTGAAGGTGGGAAGTATTTGGATACCTTTGGTACAGAGACTGTTCATTAGGAGATTGGAAGGTGAAAATTTATTATCAATGTATGGGGTAAGTTAAAAATTAAAAAGAAAAGTGGAATCCATGTGTCACAAGCAGTGAGGGTGACCACTACCGAGCTTGGAGGAAGTTAGAGGGAATGGAGAGAGCGAGATTAGATCGAGAGCGAGACCGGTTGAGTGAAAGGATGGGAGAAAGCGAGATGAGCAAGAGAATGGGAGAGAAAGCGAGACTGCTGAGCGAGAGAATGGGAGAGAGCGAGACTGGCTGAGCGAGAGAATGGGAGAGAGTAACACTGTCGAGATCCAAGTTAGCAAGAAGGCTGGAGAAAGCGAGATCCTTAGCAAGAAACATGGAAAGAGCGACACTGCCGAGAGCCAAATGAGCGAGAAAGTTGGAGAGAGCGAGAGCGAAGAGTGCGAGATTTGGACAGAATGCTGTGTTTTAAGGAATATAATGCGATCTTTGATATTTTTGATAATTGAGTCAAAAAATAAGCAATTTAGGTGGCAAAAGGAGATTTCATGTAGAAAATTAGGGATTAAAATGCACGGCCAAGATTACATGCCATAGAAGTAATTTTGGTTGGCAAACTTAAAATTAGACAACTTAAAAGCTCAGTTAACCCCAGTAATTTAAAAGAGGCCACTTGTAGGATGTGTTGTCACATAGAGAAGAGTTGAAAACGACTATAAATAGGAGGCTTTGGCTGAAGAATTAAACTTATTCTCAAACAAATTTCAGTAGTAATAGTTGTGTGGAGAGAGTAAGGTAGTTCTGTGAGTTTAAAAGAGAGAAGCTCGAGGAAGGTGCTACCCAAATTTCCTTCTAAGAGGGAAAGCTTACTGTGAGTGTTATAGCTTTATAGTTAACATATGTTGTGAGTGTTATAGCTTTATAGTTAACATATGTTGTGAGTGTTATAGCTTTATAGTTAACATATGTTGTGAGTGTGACATTGCTTTTAGTAACTCAGTAGATGTTGTGCGTATTATGTTGCATGAGAAAATACCATCCCTGCTAGCATGATAATTTTGCTAGGTTAGTATGCATGGTAAATGTTATGTCACTCTAGAGCATCATTTGTTAGCATGATAGTTGGGTAAAGTCAGTATATTTGGTGAGTAGTACGTGCTTTGTTAGTCAGAAAGTACAGTGAGTAGCTTAATGTACTGTGGGTGTTATACTTCTTTGTTAGCACTATGTCTTTGATAAATCAGTACGTAATGTGAATATTATAGTTGTATAACCTGAACCTCACAGTCTTGAGATGTTAGAATTTGCTATCCTATGAATTATAGGGTTTGCCGTCATCTCTCGCAAGCATTACAGTAGAGTCCATTGTGAATATTTACTTAAGTTAAAAGAGAAGTGCATCATAAATACTGTGAAGCCATGATATTGTTTGTGTGTGACTATGGAAACTGCGTTATGCCCGGGATGTGGTTAGCATGCTTAAAAAAAGGTGCTTGGCGGGAAAACTGGTCGGCTTCGGTCGGTGGGAAAATTGGTCGGCTTCGGTCGACAGGAAAATTGGTCGGCTTCGGTCGGTGGGAAATTATAGTCGGTGACGACCGACGGGAAATATGGTCAAGTACCTAAGCATGACTAGCAGGATAAATAAAATGGTCGATGTGCACATTGGCAGGAATTGGGGTCATAGGAAGGTTTCCATAAGTGATTGTATTGTTTGATGATAGAGTATTATTGCTATGTGTTGATGTTGTAATTCAAATTAGTAGCTACGTAATTATGCCATTGATTGCACTTAAGTTCAGTGTGAGTGCCAACATGTGATTGGTTTCCAAAAATGATGATTTTCATCTTTAAAAGAACCACTCACTGGGCTTAGTAGCTCACACTTTTCAAATTGTTTTCCTAACCCTCTCCCCCCAGGTAGCGAAACGGAGCGTTCAACAAAGAGTCCACCACCCACCACCATCAACTAAAAGGTCGGTAAACTCTCGTGGCACGGCTCAGATCATGTGTTAAAAGTATTGAAAAAACAATTAAATTGCATGTATATAGATAAATAGGTGGAGTATTGTAACCTTTTTAATGGTGGTATAGATTAATAGGTGGCATAATGAAAACCTATTGATTACATGTATAGATAAATAGGTAAATGTAGTAAACCCATTGTAAATATAATAAATATCGAAAACAATAGTTAGTACAAATATTGTCTTGAAAGGGTTATAATCACTCTCACGCTCCCTTCCCGGTCTTAGGGGTGTAAGGCCTGGGAGGGGGTGTGACATAAGATAAACTCTTAACTAAACTAAACTCATCAAAATTACTTTGAGATCGAGCTCCCTAAGTAACCATCCAAGTTCGCATTAAATGCCTTGGGAAATTGATGAGACATGATAGATTAGAAAACCAAATTCTAGCATGCGATTTACTTTCTGTTTTAATTAGTTCATGAAAATACAATCAATAAAATAAGCCTAAGATCATACATTCAATCCCTAATGAAACCTAGAGCAAAATGAACAAGGAAAACAAGAACAATATATCAAAATTTGTCAAATTCGTCAAGATAGATTCTAGTAAGATAAGAACAAAAACAAGAAGAGTTTATAGTGAAGAAATCCAACATTAAAGCAAGTCCCCAAAGAAAAACCCTACCCTAAAATCCTATCCCGAAGTTGAATGTTACCTTTAGCTGCTCATTGTCTTAGAAAATCTTCAATACATTGTACTAAATTACAAGTGATAAAGTGGGAAGGATTAAGAGAGGAAATTAGAGAGTTAAGAGTATAAGATAAATTGGAAGAAGGCTGAAAATTCGAGCTAACTTGACCTAAACATTTATGCACATATTTATAAACTTATGGCAGGCACTACGACATTGAATGGAAGCATCGTGACACTCTTTACACCCCAGCACAAGGTAGGCACTAGGGCACTTAGCACTTGATCAGATGCGTGCGTGAGTTGCTTATTTTTGTGTCAAAGTTCAGAGCACTGTGCCACTGCCCAAATTGGTGCTCTCAACCTTGGGGCACCGAGCACAGCCAGAGTAGAGCATCGCTATGCTCTATGAAGGCCAGTTTTTTCGTTCAAGCACCATAAAGGGCGCTTGGGAGATGGTTGTTGTGCTCCAGAGGGTTATTTCTTTAATTTTTGCCCCTTCATTTGATTGATGCTTCCGAAGCTTTGTTTGGACGTGTTATAGCCTCAATTTAACTCTGATGGTTCGTTCTACCTTTTTAATGCTCAAGACCTACAGAAGTTAAGGAATAAACCAATAAAACTATGAAATGAGCATAATTAATCCGGTAAAGATAACTCTTTTTAGAAGCTATCATTTGGGATTCCTCAATTCAATGCTTCATCGTCCTTTAGTTAATTTAGGACTTTTAAATCATCTTAAAAGCGAGATTTTGATCAGAACAAAAGATGTCAAATCCTTTCGATCACATCAAATAAAGTTTTGTCACATCCTTAATTATGCAGTAGTGAAAGTACGAGCCAAATTTATAGGGAGTTCATGTTTCTCAGATAGAATGCTTATTATCCTGAGGTAACTAGAAGGTTTTGTTGATTAGAGTTGTTTGCAATGAATATTAAATTTACATGAAAAATAAATGAAAGTAAGAGAGATATTTGTGAAAGTAATAATGAAATGATCTAGCTTAGGTTTAATTTGATGTTTCCCAAATTAGTTTAATTGGTTATTGAACACTAGATCAAACCTCGTGCTTAAGACTGGCCAAATTGATTAGAAACCTAATTGATCGTCCAGATTACCTAATTACCCAATATGTCTAGAAGAATCCATTCGAAACAATTGAATTAACTGCATTAAGCTAAAGGATTATGCTAGGATGAATGAATTAATTTACAATCATCTGATGAACTCATTCAATACGATTTTACATCAAGATTGATTAATGCAATACTCATTATGGTTGACTTCACAATAAATAAGCTAATCTAACTATTTACATCCCTATGGTCATTATCTTAATCAAGGATAAATCTAAAGCATGGAATTATGCAATCAACCATTGGTTGTCAATCAATAATCAAGAGAATGCAATTCATAATCAATTAATTCAGTGTAAACCCACAAGCAAGATGGTTGAATAGTTTACAATGAATAACAAGTCTCACAATTAATCTAAAAGGAGAAACTATCAAACCCAAGCTAAAACACGAACCTCTAGCCACTAATCATTATTTAAATCAATGAACAATGATTAATGGAAGTCCCAATGGAAGAGATGAGGAAGTATATAGAAAAAGGCCTAAATTGACAAAGAGAAACCGTAGGATTTTGGCTAGTTCGACGGGTGATGCCCTAAATGACAAGAAAAAATGGATTGATAAAAAAGGGACAAACAACCCTCTTTGAGGAAGCACAGGGCTACGCTCAACATATCACAGCGGTGCTTCGCGTGCCCATGTCTTTTTGTCAGGTTATGTAGCATATGGTGCAACAAGACAACACCACGATGCTCCTTCATTTTCCCAAAACACTTGCTCTCGTGAAAAAGCATCAGGTGTCGTGCCACTATGCTGTTGTACTACTCTTTTCTAATGGTATTTTGGTCATTTTGCTTTCTTCATTCTCCGTTAATGTAATTCAGTTCTGTTTTGATCTATTTTAGTATTGTTTCTGCTCTAATGCTCCGTTCCACCTCTTCGATGCTCGATACCTATAAGATGACTAAATAAACGCATTAAACTAAAGAATGACCCTGAATTAATCAGAGCAAGATAGCACATTTTGGGTGTTGTCAAATCATCCCCTACTTGATTCATGATTGTCCTCAAGTAAGGTGGAAACACACAATCATTCATTAATTCAAAAGCATGCTCACTCAATCACATGGTTCGTTACTCCAGTCTCAATAGTCTCTTAGGATTAAACTTGTAATCAACAATGAAATTTGATCACAATCAATCGATGAAACATATTTTTAAGAACTATACTAGATATATTAATGCATGAATGAGTCCAAAGCCCTACTGATTAAGCTCATACAATCCGAAATGGATTTATATGCCTCTTAATCCATTTTTCCCTACTCTAACTCAAGCATCAATATAATCAAAATAGTAATATATCAACTGAAGTGCCTAAAATAAAAATCAAAGGGCCTTAAATTTGCATTATTTTTACCTATGGGCATTAGCTTTCACATATAAACTGCAGGGAACCATATACACTCTTTTCTCGTAGGTGTCCTGATTAATAACAGCAAAGACAACTCTTTGTACCCCTAGTCATGCTACACATTACAAGCTTATATTCTTTTCTTTTTTTTTTTTTTCTCTTTTTGATATTATTTTGATTTTAAGATATTTTTTTCTCCCTCAGTATTACATTAGAAGCTAACATTCAAGATACTTTTCAATCAATAGGGCTTTTCAGAGTGACAACGAAAATTTAAGCAAAATAATATAACTCTAAGCATGAAAGACCTAATTTAGTCAGAAAAAGAACTTTAATGTGCATGAGAAATAAGAATTTTTTTTTAAACGAGCTAAAAATTATGATCACGCTCTTTAAACACCATCTCATATAGTGACAGAGAGTGCATCATCAACTTGTCATTACAACAAACCAGTCGAATGAGCAAACAAGCAAGTCATACAATTGAAGCACATTAAATATAGCCTAAGTTGAGATGCTCAAGGACTCTAGGCAATTAAAAAATCACAAATATTCCCCCCCGACTTTAAAAGTTAACATTGTCTTCGATGTTAAGAGAATAAAGTAGGACAAAGTGCAAGTGAACAGAAAGAATTCCCCTAGAAATTTGGCACACAATGAGTGATAAAGATGCTTGGTTCTTTTCATAATCCTCCCTCATTTCCTTAATGGACTTCATAAAATCTAAAAATCAAGAAAGACTGGAAATATTTTTCTTAAGCAAAAATAAAAATGACTGAAAGGAAACCTATAGTACGAAAGCAAGAAAAATTTAACGTCTGGTTGCATCCAGGAAGCATAAATTTTTAAAGTTGGTTGCTCGACCATATTTGTCTTGATCATCCATGATTAGAGATGATCATCGTCACTCCATCTGCTAATTCCTACTTTGTTAGTTGACCATTGTATTGAAAAAAAATGAAGCACTAAAACACGCAGGATAAGTGATAACAAAGGCTTCAGAAATCTTAAATTTTTTAGCCTACTCCTCATGCTCAATTGAAAATGACCCTTTATCTACATCAATTATAGTCTTAATAGTCTTTAAAAAAGGGTTGACCTAACAAGATGGATAGTTTTGAGTGTTGATGTTTATGCCCTAAACTCGTGGTCCATAAATTGTCATCAAATTACTTAATAAATAAAGTCTTGTCTTATGTATCTTAACCTAATAAATCAAAGTATTAGTTATTTGATTGTTAGACTTGCATAACCCAAATTCAATAAACTAAGATTCAAGATTATTTAATGTAACTTGAACGGTATGTTGTTGACATACAAGTGGATCGTATTCAAATAATAACCTAAAAGGTCTAAGTATATGGATAAGATTGGGTGCCTTATTTTGGTAACACTATGGATACAACTCGCTTTGTAATTGTTACAAGCGATCTGATCAAAATCACCCATGTAGAGACATGCGAGTGAGTGTATCTTATAAAATGAGATTGTATAAGACCAGACCACGAAATATATAATCTCTCTTAGTAACATCATTAACAAAAGAGATTAATATTTTATGTAACTTGATCTCAATCCTGAGTGAGTTATGGAATCGTACACAAGATGAACCGTCCTTTGATTTATATGGGTGAGAGTGTGGCCTGAGTCGTCAACTTACTATGCCTACAATTTTGGAGACGAGATTGAGTGGGGAGCTGGGAACATAGCTTCACAAGATGAAATTCATTTATTCTTGTGTTTAGGGCAAGTAGATAAGTTGTTCCATTAAGTGTTGACTGTGAGACATGAAAATGAGGTCTCACCCTCTCACTGGCTCGAGAGGGACTTTGTTTATGGTTGGATCATAAAAAGATTGTTTATTAGAGGATCAGTTGTACTTAAGGAGCAAGAGGTAATTATAGAGGTAAAATGGTCATTTCACCTACATGTAGTTATGAAAAACTTGTGAAAGATTGGCTCACATATAATGGTTAAATCAATTGACACATAAATATTCTATAGTCTATACGAGTACAACGATGGGTCTTTAGTGGAGTGCCCCATAGTTAATGAAGATTTGATTAATTTAATTAAAAAGCTTAATTAATTAAGCTTGGATCATTGGAGCTTATAACTATAGGTCACAACATTCAAATCTTGGAAGGGAAAATTTTGACTAAGTACCTAAAACTATGCCACGGAGAAAGAAAAGTTTATAAGTGCTGGAGGTATAGTAGTTTGGAGTAAAAAAATATGCCCAAGTGTCTAAACTATGATATGAGAATAAAAGTTTGAATCATAGCATAGGACAAAATGGAGAATCTTGGCTAAGTTCAACTCATAGTGTAGTTGCAGAAGCAAGTCATAACATAGGTAAGAAGCCATAACGTAGTTAATAGAATAGTTGACCAAGTCATAGCATAGTAAGTCAAAGCATAACATGTTGGACGCATAGTAGGTGAATCCTAAGGGTGACTTTGGATAATTTTGAATGCTTGGGTGATGTTGAAAATTGTGCTATGAGAAAGAAGAGACTATGCTATGATTATAAGAAGACTATGCTACAAGCATAAAAGACTATGTTATGAGCATGATGGGCTATACTTTGAGAAGGTATGTTGTGAGTACTATGAGTTATTCTGTGAACTTGAAGAGCCATGGTTAAGTGTAGAGTGAACTTTGTGTTGAACCATTCACCATTAAGAGAAGAAGTTAGGGTTGGATGTATAGAGGGAGATTGGTGGGCATATAGGGTATTCAAGGGATAGAATTGGGCTAAGTGTTAGACAATATAGGACACTACAAGTGGAGAAAACCCTAAAGATTGGAGTGTTGGGCACATGGATGGAGAAGTGGCACATAAATGGCCATATGGATGCATACTCGGAGGTGAAGTGAGACAAAGAGGACACATGGCTATGCCCTGAGCTCAAAGGAGAAAGCTATGCTTTAAGAAGAAGATAGAAACCAAGGAAGAATGAATGGAGGAAGTGTTGGATGCATAGAGAAAGGGTTAGACGCATGGGTGGATTTTGTGGATACCATTTTGGATTTATGAAGAGCTAGATGGAAACCTGAGACAATCCATGGGAAAGAGTTATATCAGGGAAGCCCAATCGCCCTAGTTGGATGCATACCTAGGGGGGAGGTATAGGTTAGACGCATACCTTTCCTATGAGCCAAAGAAGGAATAAATGCTATGAAATGGGAGACAAGTTGGTAGTATAGTTAGGAACCATACGTCCAAACCTAGAGAACCATGTGTCAAAGCACTATGTGGGCACATAAGGGGTGATGTTAGATGCATATAAGGTGCTTGGTAAGGCAACCATGTGCCCAATGTAAGCTACCATGTGATGACTTGAGTAAACTTAGGAAGAAAGGTTAGATTGACAACCAAGTGGGATATGTGGCTCAACCAAGTGAAGTCCTGGTCGAGCCAAGGATGAGGTGAGCACATAGAAGGACATGCAAAAGATCAAGGGTGTTGTGCTGGGCTTTGCATGGTGCTGACAGACAGGGTTCCCAAGCACACTGGGTGTCATGCATTGAGGGCATGGGATGAGTGATGAGGACACTTCTGAAGGCCTATAAATACCTTGGGAAGGTTCATTCCATCTCACATTTAAAGAAGACTTAAAAAGGATGGAATTAGAGAGGATTAGGGTTGCATGAAGGGGCCTATGAATCGAAGGGAGTGCCTGTGTGTTAGTCAGATAAATCCAAGTGTCCTAAAGTGCTGCCATGTACTCAATTACCTTGGGAAAGCTACTTTGCGCCCACTGTTGCCTAGAAGTGTGTAAGTGCCTAGTTTATATTAGTTAGAGTTGGTAAGCTAAATTTAGGCCAAGGTTAATGTAGCCCTAAACATAATATTCTAACCTAAATAATGGGTTATTATAGGCTAAAGAACTAGGAAGAAGCTAAAGAAACCAAGAAACTTGGAGAAGAAAGGAGATCCCTACTAACAAATTGTGAGCAGTATTCTCTAAAGGTTTCTTGTGAGTTTTATAGTTATGGATGTATACATAGCTTGTTCCGATGGTGAGAATATGCAACATGGGATGTTCAAGGGGTTAGAGGACCTAGTTCCTCAACCTGTGGTAGAATCTCACGAGATGGTGAGGAGGAGGAGAGGGGGGGGGGGGGGGAGGGGGGGGGTGGAGGAGGGCGTCATTGGCACCTACTTTCTAAACCTGTGAGAGGAACCACATATGGGATCGTCAGAGGACCAACGGGTCTAGCTTTTGAGTCCATAAGAGGGGAATCTATGTTCACATAGTATTAAAAGAGAAATGCCTAATTATTTATCGTGTGTGTAGGTAAAATAGGGAACAAACTCGTTCAAACTTGAGATTTGAGTAAGAACCTCGTTATGTGGAGATTCTAATAAGCTATTTGTCTCATAGAGTTGAAAGAGACCATGTAAGTTGTTTATCAGTCACTTGGCTTTTAACTCACTTTTTTCCTTTATATTTTCCTTTGCAGGTAGCAGATGAGTCTAGGTTACTGTGAGAAGAAAAGGTCTGCCACGAGTTAGATGTTTTTATAGTAGTTGCAAAAATGGCTTGGGAAAATGTTTTGTAAAAACCTATTAAACTGTATGAAACTTAATTTTTGTTAAATGAAAACTAGAAGTGAATATTATTCCTGGTTAGGATGAGTTCAAGTTAGTTTAGTAGTGGTGGGCAATAGGTTTCTCAAAAGGGTGGTATGTGCTATCCTCATGCCTCTTGTCGAACTCAAGAAGTAAGCTCGGGAGGTAGTGTGACAAGTTGTATCAGAGCATAAGATTTTCGAAAATTGGATATCACTAATAGGAGCAAGCTAACACTATCATTTTTCTAATGTGCAATATGTTATAGGAAACCCTACCTTATAGAAGTGGCAGACTTTGCAAGCAACCAACAGAAAGGACTCATGATGCTACCTCCAAGATAGCGAAAGGAAGCGAGTGTAGGTCTACTCATCCACAGGTAAGAGGTGAGGGAGAAGGGCAATTCCTCGAAAGGTTCATTAGTGTCTAATTAAGGGCTAGGAGTAGGACTAGTGGTGTTGGGGTTGATGCCGTAACCTGTAGTTTGTAAACACATGTATGAACAAACATTTTGTTATTTATAATATGAGATATTTTATTCACTTCAATCTATAAAATATGAGATATTTTAGTTGCATTAACTACAAACTAATAAACTAAAATCCCTAATTATCATTGTAACTTAAGCATGTATGTGGAGACATACAAGTGGATCATGCTTTAAGTGATAACCTAAATGGTCTGTAGTATATGGATAATGGAGGGATACCTTATCCTGGTGACACTACGAGTGTGGCCCACTTTGTAGGTGTTACAAATTTTGTAAAGTGCTACAAATGTTCTGTTCCGGATCATTTGTGAATTAGACATGCGAGTGGGGATACTCTATACAAAGGAGATTGTATAAGACTGGACCATGAAATGCTTAGTCTTGTTATATAACACCGTTCATAATTGAGACTTTCATTTCACTAGGATGACCATAGGTAACATGACCTTTATCCTGGGTGAGTTGTAAACTCCTGCCTATGAGAACGGTCCTTTGATTTATATACGTGCAAGTGGCCAAATTGCCGACTCAAACCTACCACTATGGGGATTTGTCTAATCGGGGAGCTGAGAACTCAGTTACACAAGACAAAATTCACTCCTTCCCCGAAGCAGGTGTGAGTAGATAAATTGCTCTCTTATGGGTTAATTCCGAGGCTTGAACAATGTGGCACCACACCTTCTCCTGGGTCGATAAGGGCTTAGTCATAGCAGGACTATGATATATTGTTCGTTAGAGGGATTAGTGGTACTTAAGTTTTTAGATATAACTACAGGGACAAAACGATAATTTGGCCCAAATGTACTTACAAGCGATTTGTGAAAGGTCATCATACTGTTGATTGGTTATATCCTATGGACACAGAAGTATATCTGTAGTGCGAAGAGTTAATGGATGGTCGATATCGTGATTAAAGAGTTTAGTCAGTTATTCACGTACCATTGGAGTTTCAAGCTATAGGTTCATAAGGTTCCCTTTGTAGCTCAATGGATTCAAGTTGAGAATCAGTTTTTGGGTTAGTTTAAAGTGTTCAAATTAACAAGAGGGAATTTTTTTATATATGGTATAATTAAATTAATTAAATTATATATGATATCATTAATATGATGTATTTGATACATTATTTGATTAGAGTAATTAATATAAATATGATTTATATTAAATTTCATAAAAGAGAAAAAGAACTATGGTTTATGTGTTGCATATGATGCAATATTAAATCTATAGGTTATAAATATAATATGATAAGTTAGTTATTGTATTTATTTATAATATATTAATTATGAGATAATTAATAATTCATTTTCTCACATAACCACCTTAGTGGGTGGTTTTACACAATTTATGGCTAACTGTGGGATAAAGTTGAAAAATTGTTTTCATTTTTTCATTCCACACGACACATGACTCAAGTGATCATTATCCTAGTTGAGTGAGTAAATGATAGGTGTCGAGTTTTGTATACGATAATTACTCGCTTACTACACGATCGAGTATCAAGTCTATACGATAGACTTCTTCCTTCTGTCACATACTCGATCATCTACTTTCTCCATCCCTTTATCCAAATCCATATGGAGCCCACAACTTCCTGATTCTCACACCGAGAATACCAAGATAATCGAGTGATGGTGTCCAGTTCTGTTTGAGAGTCGAGGATCGAGTGTACTAGCTAGTGATCGAGGATCTTCCAGTTGATCGTTGTGTTTGTATTGTTGGACACGTTGGTGATTGATCAAGGAAATACATGAAAAAAGGGTTCTTCAAAGGTATTGTACTTGATCTTTTGTATTTTAATCTTTGAAGCATGTTGTAATTTAGTCTTTGATGCATAATTGTTTGGAATGATTGTAAATATTTATGTTCTTTCACAATGGAGATTGGAACTATTCGCTTCCGCTCACTGGTTCTCTAGATTTAGAGTTCCTTCAATTGATATCAGAGCCAGGTTGTTCTAATATTCCAAATTCCATTGCTATATTGAATTTGATTTTCAGTGTTGGTGGGATGATGGATGTTTCGGGATGATTGGCTCTGTTTAATCTTTCTTTTACATTTACAAAGTTAATTTGTACGAGCCCCTGTGTTTTTGGGCATAATTAACTTGCTATCAAGTCTGTATTCAAGTTGTTGTTTTGTTTGAATCGTTCGTGATGAAGCTTCAGACGCATGAAGATGTTGTTTGCTTCGAGGAAGAAGGCCAAAGGTTGGTCGCATCGTGTAGCCCAAGCTAAATGATTGTTTAGATTTGGCTATGCGATCGTGTAGAAAATTTCTACTTGATCGTGTAATATTTACTAAACGATCGCATGGTTGATGCTACGCAATCTAGTAAAGAGTCTACTCGATTGTGTTGCGTTGGCTACTCGATTGCGTAGATGCTTGGGGTAAACGATCGCTAAGTATATGATACTCGATGCATGGCACGCACACTAAACAATCGAGTAGGCAAGCAAGCTCATCGCATAGTCACTAGCTACTCGATCACTCGGTATACGATACTTAATGCGTGCTCCTCGATCATTTAGACTATCATGCATTATCGCATAGTTGTTGTCTACTCGATCACATAGCATGCATTGCTCGATATGCGTTACACGATCGCGTGGCCTTCATGCTCATTGTATAGCTCAAAAGCACTCGATCCTCGTTACACGATCATTTATACTCGATAGGCATTACTCGACGATCATAAGAAGTTGCTACATGATCAAGTGATGAGGCTTCGCCTAAGCAGTTCAAGACCAGGTTCACCTGTTTGAATCGATTGACTCGGTGTTTTTTGAAATAGATAGCTTTTATTTCTGGTTTTGAGGCTAATTATCCGGATCCATCAATTTTTTGTTGAATGTACATGTGATGTATGCTTAATTATATGCTATAATGTATGTCATATAGTTTTAAAACCCACTAGAGGTTAGGCATTCATTCATGAATAATCTTTATATTATAAGTGTTATAATATATTAAGTTTCCATGATTAAAATACATTAAAGCATGTTCATGCATCATATAATATAAGAGTTATAATATAGGGACAGTTGCAAATATAGACATTAGACCCAAAGTATTAGCAAATATAACATAATGTACAAAAAAATTGCAAATATGGCCAAATTTAAATAGTTTATCAGTGATAGATCATACTATTGGTAGGATCTATCAGTGATAGACCATATCATTGGTAACAGTCTATCAATGATAGAAGTCTATCGCTAATAGACTTAGGAGTCTATCAACGATAGTAGTCTACCACGAATAATTTTTTTTAAATGATGTTATACAGTTGGTTATTCTTCCTAAAAATGCTACCAATTGCAATTATCTTATAATATATGCATGCATTAAGCATATCAATGCATCATTTTTATATTATAAGTGTTATAGTATAAGGGTGTATGTTAGCATATATGCTTAGTTCATTACAAGTTATATAAGAGTTATATATAGTAATGAATGAACATTGCATGAAGCATGACACTTAGGTTTATTTATAAAAGTTATAAATACCTTGTATGTCTAGCTTAGCAATGCGGTTGATTTTGGTTGTTTCATTCTTTATAAGAGTTATAATTAATAAAATTAGAATTAAAATTAATAAGAAAGACATGCATGCAAACTTAGGTTTTAATCATGTTTTAAAAGAGTTTTAAAATTTGATTGAGATAGACCTAAAATCACGGTTCTAATGAGATTAGATACCTAAATGTAATCTTTTAATTTAGTTTAATATGATTAAATTGACTAAATATTAAATATGTATCAAATCTATCTATAAAGGACCTTTTGGCTAAGGCGGGTTCTGACTACGTTGGGGTATTTAAGTTGATGGAAACGAAACACCCCTACCAGGAAACCTATCTGGAAAGGTGAATTAGATAGATTTGTTGCATGCATGCAAATTTGATGATAGTCTATTAAAATGTCTAATAAGACTTGAATCAAATTGTTAATTATCAAAAGCAAGTGTTGTTTTTTAGAAAATTAAACACCGTGAGATCTATCCTCGGCCTCGAGGCAACCTAGGAGTGTCCCCCTATAGAATGGTGTTTGGGTAGGTCAATACCAAGGCGAATGGAGTGAATGTTCATAGGAAGTGGGAGCGAGACCCTGGGACTCTAGGGCTTGAAATGAGGTTGGATAGGTTCGATAACGTTTTCGGGCATCACCTCGAGGAGCCTTGGGAGTGTCCCTCTAAAGGATGGTTGTATTTGCACAACTCTTTATCTGATCTACAGAAATGGATAGGGTTGCTTTAGTCTCTTGTCTTGATCTGCTTTTTTCCAATGGTGGATGCATTAGGGCGGGACTCTAGGGCCTAAAATGAGGGGTTACACTTATGCAAAATTGTTAAGGATATTAACAAATTCTAAATCGAGCAATGATGACTGTTAGAGTCAGTTACAAGGAGTTTTTTCTCTCTAATGGTTGAAATTGTCTCATCCTAGTGAAGGGGCACTTGATCACCCAAACGGTGACTTTTGTCCTACCTCACTAGGGCATCATTGCAAAATAGATGTCACTTATGGTACAATCGAACTATTTTACTAAAAATTAATTGGTGTTGAAAGTTGTAATGAAAGTAGACTCATTAATTTGTTTTCCTTCAGCAACTTTTATTATGGAAACCGCTACTTTAGCTTTATTAGCTGCAGATAAATTGATTGGTGAGAACTACACTATTTGGAAAAACACCGATAAACACGATACTTATCATTGATGACCTTAGGTTCGTCCTGATGGAGAAGTGTCTTCCTATTCCACCTTCCAATGTCGCTCGAAATGTTTGAGAGGCGTACGAAAAATGGACACGGGCAAATAAAAAGACTCGAGTGTATATTTTGGTCAGCCTTAAGGACGTATTAGCCAAGAAACATGAGCTCATGATCACTGCACGTGAGATCATGGAGTCCCTGAGGGAAATGTTCGGACAACCGTCCGCGCAACTCAGGCACGACACTCTTAAGTTCATCTTGAACTCCAAGATACATTTGTTCGTGAACATGTTCTAAACATGATGGTTTACTTTAACGTGGCAGAGATAAACTGGTGGAGCATTGATGAGGCCAGCCAAGTTAGCATTATTCTAGAGTCGTTACTAGAAAGCTTTCTTCATTTTGTAAGCAACTTTGTTCTGAACAGGGTTGATTGCAAACTTACAACTCTACTCAATAAGTTGTAGATACTCCAATCTTTCCTGAAAAGTAAGGAGACGAAGGTTGGTGAGGCAAATGTTGCTTCATCTTTCGAACAGTTCCATCGAGGTTTGACCTTTGAAACTATGTATACATCTTCTTCATCCAGCACCAGAAAGTGGAAGAAGTATAAGAGTAGTAAGGGGAAGGGGAAGGCACCTGCTAAACCACAACCTGTCGCTTTGCAGGGTAGATGACCAGCACCGATTGACAAGGAAAAATGTTTCCACCGCAACCATGATGGGCACTGAAAGTGGAACTGCCCACATTATTTGAAGGACAAGAAGAAGGCCAAACAAAGTAAATATGATTTACTGATTTTGGTGACTTGTTTAGTGGAGAATGATAATTCTGTTTGGATTATAGATTCTGGGGCCACTAATCATGTTTGTTCTTCATTTCAGGGAGTTAGTTCCTAATGGCAGCTTGAGGCTGGTGATATGATAATGCGAGTTAGAACCGGGTACATTGTCTCAGCTGTGGCAGTAGGAGGCCTCCGGTTGACTTTATAGAATAGGTTTATCATTTTGAATGATGTGTATATAGTTCCTGAGTTAAAGAGGAACTTAATTTCTATAAAGTCATTGTTTGAATGTAATACACCTTGAACTTTTCGGTTAATAAAGTGTTTTATCAGAAATATGGTGTTGATATATGTTCAGCTCAACTGGAAAAAAATTTGTATGTGCTAAGGCCGTTAACAACAAATTCCCTCCATAATATAGAGATGTTTAAAACTGTCATAACTCAAAACAAGCAACTTAAACTTTCTCGTAAAGAAAATGCCCAACTTTGGTACCTCCGTTTAGGGTACATTAATCTCAATAGGATTGAGAGGTTGATGAAGAATGAACTTCTAAACAAGTTAGAAGAAAATTATTTACCTGTGTGCGAGTCATGCCTTGAAGAGAAAATGAATAAAAGACCTTCTACTCGAAAAGGTTATAAGGCCAAAGAGCCTCTAGAGTTCATGCATTCAGACCTTTGTGGTCCGATGAATGTGTGAGCCAGGGGAGGCTACGAGTACTTGATCACTTTTACTGATGATTGTTCGAGGTATGGGTATGTTTATTTAATACAACATAAGTCTAAGTCCTTTGAAAAGTTCAAAGAGTTCAAGGCTGAAGTTGAAAACGCATTAAGTAAAACGATTAAAACGCTTCGATCTGATCGAGGTGGAGAGTTTTTGGATTCTAAGTTCTAGAACTATTTGATAGAACATGGAATTGTTTCCCAACTATCAGCATCTAGTACACCTCAGCAGAATTGTGTATCAGAGAGGAGAAACAGTACCTTGTTCAACATGGTTTGGTCGATGATGAGTTACACTTTCTCATCGGACTTTGGGGTTTTGCAGTAGAGACTGCAGCTTACATACTGATCTGCATTCTCTTCAAGAGTGTTACTAGAACACCTTTGGAGTTGTGGAATGGGCGTAAAGCTAGTTTACGTCACTTCCACATCTAGGGTTGCCCAGCACATGTGCTTTTGGCTAATCCTATGAAACTTGAATCATATTCAAGGCTGTACCTATTTGTAGGCTACCCCAAAGGGACATGAGGGGGTTACTTCTATGATCCTACGGAAAACAAAGTGTTTGTATCGATAAAATCTACTTTCTTTGAGGAGGATCATATAAAGGAGCACAGTCCAAGAAGTAAAATCATGTTGAGTAAGGTTTCCAAAGAAACTACTAAAACTTCAACAAAAGTTATTGAAGAGCCTGCTACATCAACAAGAGTTGTTGATATGAGTTCATCTAGTAGGTCAAATCCACCTCAAGAGTTTAGGGAACCTCAATGTAGTAGGAGGGTTGCACGCCAACCTATTCGTTATATGGGTTTAATTGAAATCCTAGCTATGGTAGTTGATGGCGAGGTTGAGGAACCGTTGTCTTACAAGAAGGTAATGAAGAATGTTGACAGAGATGAATGGGTCAAAGCCATGGATCTCGAGATGGAGTCTATATACTTCAACTCAATTTGGGACCTTGTAGTTCAGTTTAATGGGGTTAAACCTATAGGTTGCAAATGGATCTACAAGAGAAAACAGGGTACTGATGGGAAGGTACAAACCTTAAAGGGTAGAATTGTGGCAAAGGGTTATACCCAGATAGAGGGAGTCGACTATGAGGAGACTTTCTCACCTGTTGCCATGTTGAAGTCTATATGCATCCTCCTATCCATTGCCTCATATTATGACTATGAGATATGGCAAATGGATGCTACGACTGATTTTCTAAATGTCAATCTTGAGGAGACCATTTATATGGTGCAGGACATGATGGTCCATTTCAACATCGTGGAAGCTCATGGTGCTGTCATAGATGAAAAAAGTAAGTTTAGTATGATAATCGAATCTCTTATGGAGAGCTTTCTAACATTTCGTACTAATGCAACAATGAATAAGATTTATTACAATTTGACCACTCTTCTGAATGAACTATAAAGTTACCAATCCTTAATGAACAACAAGGAAAGTGAAGCAAATGTTGTTTCATAGAAGAAATCTCTTAAGGGATATTCATCTGGAACGAAACCCTTAAAGAAAATGAATTTGTTTATTCTTCAAAGGATCAGAGTATCCAAATGAAGAAGATAGGAAAAGGGAAGAAGAAAACCCCTGCTAAGAACAGCGGAAGCCTTTTATAAATCACAGGCTGTAACAGGTGAAATGAAGGGACATTACTTGAATGCTACTGCAGGTACATACAAAGAAATGATGAGATGAAAAGGGTTGTATTTGCTAGAGAATTGGGAGTTCCTATCATAATGCTTGACTATTTAAGATGTAGATTCACTGCAAATACTAGCTTGGCTCATTATTGCTGAGATAATGGTCTACTTCTTCACATTCACCGTGCAATGCATGTTGTTATTGATAGACAGAAGAATCATTGTATGCACTTTCATGTACTAGCTAAAGCATTACGTATGTCTAGTGGAGACCATATTCACATTGGTACCATTTCAGTTTTATCCCTCTTGCTACAAACTAAATTCATTCTGAACTTCATTTTTCAAAAAACTTCAATTGGTACACCAATTCGATAGCCTTTTGCTCAATTTCTTGTGGGGTCATATTTTGATCGGTACCAGTCAAGGGAACGGCCCCTTGGCCTCTTATTTCCATATAAAGGACACGACGTGCATAAATAACCTCTTTAACTTCTATTCTGATGGATGGAATGTCTTTCATAAGGAATCGGAGGAAGATTCGACGATTTTTTCTACGAAACCCCCAACGAAAAATAGTCACTATTTCTTCTTTTCTATCGAATCGATCATAACCGTTACCCACATTCCACAAAATTGTGCACCACAAATAGGAGCTAGATCATCCTCCCCACACCAAGTAGCACTCTAGATAGGCTAAAGCGATGGGAGCCCCAATACTGGAATAGTTTTAGTAAACTGTTTGGTCCATAGTACTTCGCAGAAATGCTATGCTTGCACACAAGACTACCCCTCTTCTCGAAAGCTTCGCAAGGACTACTTTACGACGACAGACGACTTCCCGTAGGGGTTTACTACACAAGGCCCTTGCAGAGGAAAAGCTTGATTAGTCTTTTTCAATTGAATATGTTGTAGTTCAATTGTAAAATGATGTTTGTTTTTTTTTTTTTTTTTTGAAGAAAAAAATTAATGCCTACAGTATAAGGACTAATCAGTTAATTATTTCTTTCATCGTCCCAAACATGCCAATATTAGCACTGATGGTACTACTTTCTACTCTTTAATCAGCATCGGATACAGCAACTGGCCTTGGATTATCAGTTGGGTTTAAGCCAGTTTCCTTCCTTGAACAATAGAATTGAACAAATTGGGTTTCAGCAGTGCTTAGGTACGAGCAATAGTCTAATTAGGATTCTGTTGGAACTGTGCTCACTATTTGACTAAAAATGGAACGAAATGATCATGTTTTGTTTCTCAGTTTCAAAGAGATGTCTTGAGCAATCAAAGAAGCACTTTTATAAACAAATTTGATCTTGACTGACTCAATTAAGGTATTAGTCTTTGTTCTATTAGACAAGAATAAAGCCCCAAAAGGAAAATATTTCCATTGCAATGAAGACGAGCATTGGAAACACAATTGCCCACAATATCTTGATGACCAAGGTTAATATGATTTACTTATGATAGAAACATGTTTAGTGGAAAGTTGTCACTTAACCTGTATAGATTTAGGCACCACTAACCATATTTGCACTTTTTCTCAGGAAACTAGTTTTGGACTCAGCTATCAAAAAATGAAATGACTGTCAAGGTGGGAATGGGTGAAGTTATTTCGGCAGAAACAGTGGGAGATGTTAAGTTATATTTCAGAGATGTTTACATTTTACTTGAAAATGTGTATTATGTACCTAAACTGAAAAGGAACTTAATCTCTGTGTCTTGTTTGGTAGAAAATATGTACAAAGTAATCCTTGAGATTAATGGAGTGTTCATTAGTTCAAGAGGTGTTCATGTTTGTTCTGCTAGACTTGAAAATAACTTGTATGTGTTAAGACCAACTGAAGCAAAAGGCATTTTAAATTTAGAGATCTTTAAAATGGAAAAAACTTAAAATAAAAGACGAAATATTTCTCTCAACACCTATCATTGCCATTTAATTTTAGGTCACATAAATCATAATAGGATTGGGAGACTGGTAAAAAATGGTCATCTAAATCAGTTAGAAGACAATTCATTGCCTCCGTATGAATCATGTCTTTAGGGTAAAATGACCAAAAGATATTTTACAGGAAAAGGTCGTAGAGGCAAATAATCTCTAGAACTTATACATTTAGATCTTTTTGGTCCGTTGAATGTTAAAACTTGAGGAGGATATGAATATTTCATCAATTTTGTTTATGATTATTCAAGTTATGGCTATATTTACATAATAAGTCACAAGTCTGAAACTCTTGAAAAGTTCATATAATTTATGACATAAATCGAAAAACTATTAGGTAAAGAGATCAAACACTTCGATTATATCGAGGTGGTGAATATATGGATTTATAATTCCAGAACTATATAGTAGATCATAGCATTAAATCCCAACTCACAACACATGGAACACCACAACAAAATGGTGTTGCAGAAAGGTGAAATTGAACCTTGTTAGACATGGTTCATTCGATGATGAGTTACACTCAGTTACGATTTGTACAATACCCTAAAGAAACAAAAGGTTGATTTTTTTATGATCCTTAAGAAGATAAAGTATTTGTATCGACAAATTCTACATTCTTAGAAGAAGATTATATTCAAAATCTCCAAGCTCGTAGTAAACTAGTATTCAATGAAATGTCTAGAGAAACTACAAATTCAACAAGAGATGTTGATCAAGCTAGTCCATCAACGACAGTTGTTGCTCCATCACATCATTCTCAAGAGTTAAGAATGCCTTGACATAGTGGGAGGGTTGTATGATAACTTGATGGATACATAGGTTTAGTAGAAACTCAAGTCATCTTACCTGATGATAGATTAGAGGATCCATTAACCATTAAACAGGCCATGAAAGATGTAGATATAGAACGATATACTGAAGTCATGGACCTAAAAATGGAGTCACTGTATATTAATTCTATCTGGAAACTTGTAGATCAACCAGATGAGGTCAAACCCATTGGTTACAAGTGGATCTACAGGAGAAAGCGAGACCAAACTGGTAGGGTTGCAGACCTATAAAGCCAAACTCGTGGCAAAGGTTTTACCGAAAGAGAGGTGGTAGACTATGAAGAAACCTTCTCTCATGTTGTCATGATAAAATCTATAAGAATGTTTATCCATTGCCACATATTATGACTATGAAATATGAAAAATGGATGTCAAGACAGGCTTTTTGAATGACCATCTTGATGAAAGTATTTACTTGTCTCAACCATAATGGTTTATTGAATAGGGTTAAGAGAAAAAGGTTTGCAAGCTTAAAAGATCCATTTATGGGTTAAAACAAGCATATAGATCCTGGAATATAAGATTTGACACTACAATAAAACTTTATGGCTTTGAGCAAAATGTTGATGAAACTTGTGTTTACAAAAAGATAATCAACAAATCTGTAGCTTTCCTGGTCCTTTATGTTAATGATATCTTGCTCATTGAGAATAAGACAAGTTTTCTTGCAGACATAAAAAGATGGGTAGCATCATAATTCCAAATAAATGATTTAAGAAATGCACAGTACGTTTTAGAATCCAAATTGTTCGAAATCACAAGAACAGAATGCTAGCGCTATCTCAAGCATATTATATTGACAAGATGTTGTCAAGGTATAATATGCAAAATTCAAAAAAGGGTATGTTACCTTTTAGACATGGAATTCATTTATCAAAGGAACAGTGTCCTAAGACGCCTCAAGAATTTGATGAAATGAAAAGAATTCCATATACATCAGCAGTTGGGAGTCTGATGTATGCTATGTTGTGTACATGTCCCAACATATGCTTTGCAGTTGGAATTGTCGGCATGTTCCAACCCAACCCTGGACACAGTCATTAGACTACTATTAAGAACATCCTCAAGTATCTGCGGAGAACGGGGGACTATGTGCCCGTGTATGGGCCTAAGGATTTGATCCTTACAGGATACATTGATTCTGATTTTCAGACAGATGTAGATTCTAGGAAATCTACTTCAGGATCAGTTTTCACTCTTAATGGACGAGTTATAGTGTGGAGAAGAATCAAGAAAAGTTGTATCACTGACTCCACGATGGAAGCTAAATACATAACTACATGTGAAACAGCTAAAGAAGCAGTTTGGCTACGCAAGTTCCTGACAGATTTGGAAGTGGTTCCAAATATGCATCTGTCTATCACTCTATATTGTGATAACAGTGGAGCAGTTGCCAATTCAAAGGAACTAAGAAGCCATGAATGCAGAAAACAAATCAAGAGAAAGTACCATCTCATGAAGATAGTCATGAAGATAGCCTCTGAGGACAATCTTGCTGATCCATTTACAAAGGCCCTCTCGGCTAAAGTGTTTGAGGGCCACCTGATCGAACTAGGACTACAAGCTTTATAATCTAAGGCATGCGGGAATGTCAAGGGTATATAGATTCCCTAGTTTATTGTATTTTCTCTCTATATCTCAACATTATGTACATTATATATTTGTATATATCTGTAATTCACTGGAGTATTAGTCCAAGTGGGAGATTTTTGGGAACGTTCTAAAAATCACGGTTCGTAAATATTGAAAACATATTCTATTTATCATTAAAAGTATTATTGAGCCATTTATGCAATAAAAATGTTATTGATATTGCATTCTATTATAAATATCTGATAAACAAATCCATGGATATACTATGAATACTTTAACTTTATGTGGAGACATAAAAGTGGATTAAGTTTTAGTATATAGCCAAAATGGTCTATAAGTATATGGATGAGATTGGATACCTCGACCTGGTGACACTATTGGATGCAACCTAATTTGTCTAGATAATGTGATCCCAAAATCATTCATGTGGAGACATGCGAGTGGCGACATCCTATGCCAAGGATGTTTGCATAAGATCCTACCACGAAATAGTCACTTTTCTTTATAACGACTGTTTACTTTAAAACTGACTATTTCACATTGGATGACCTAAGATAACTCGATCTTAATCCTGAGCTAACTATGAACTCCTGTTTATTCAGGATTATCCTTTGATCTGCATAGGTGAGAGTAATTCAACAACACTGCTCAATAAGCTTCCTATTTTGGAGATAAGACTAGATAGATAGCTAGAGACATAGTCCTGTAAGATGGAATTCACTCTTACCCAATTTAGGGTTAGCAAATAGGTTGTTCCCTTAAGTACTGACTTCTAGTTTTATTGAATAATTTTTTTTTTTTACAAACTACAAGATCCACAAGATTTAGGACACTAAATCCAACAATCGCCTATTTGTTATAAAGCAAGTGTGGTGTATAGTACAAGATACAATATAATATAAAATACAATAAACTAGAGCATCCTCTATACCTAAAAAATCTCTCTCTTTCCCTATACCAGATGATGCATATCCCATAGACCCAGACTCTTCAGGTGACCTTAAAAAACTTTAGTCATTAGAGCTTTTGTAAATGAATCGACAATGTTGTGCTCCGAAGCGATCCTTGTAACAACCACATCTCCTCGTTGAACAATCTCCCTGAGATGATACTTGGGCTCGATGTGCTTTCCTTATGTATGTTTTCCAGGCTTCTTGGAGTTTGTCACATCAACACTATATCATAATATAGAGTGATGGGCAGTGACATGTTTAGAACAACTTTCAAATCTAACAAAAACATCCTAAGCCAGACAACTTCTTTAGCAACTACACAAGTAGGTACATCTTCTGCATCCAAGGTAGAGTCAGCAATATAGCCTTGCTTGATGCGTCGACATACTATAGCCCCTCCTTAAGAATGAACATTGATCCTGATGTGGATTTCCTAGAATCCTTACCAGTCGAAAAATCAGAGTCAATGTATCGTGTAAGAATCAAATCCTTAGCATCATACATAAGCATATAGTTTCTCGTTGTCCTAAGATACTTAAAAATTGTTTTAGTCATTGTCTAGTGATCAAATCCTGGATTGAATTGATATCTACTCACTATTTCCCCTGCATAGCAAATATTTGACCTAGTACACAACATGGCATGTTGAGGCTACCTACTTCAGATGCATGGGGAATCCGTATCGTTTCCTCAACTTCTTGAGATTTCTTAGGACATCGTTCCTTAAAAAAAAATAATTCCATGCCTGAAAGGTAATAAACCTTTCTTGGAATTCTACATTGAATACCTGACAAGCATTTGTCGATATACGATACTTAAGACAAGACTAGTGTTTTGTTTTTTCAATCCCTAATGATTTGGATCCCTATAACAAACTATGCTTCACGCAAATCTTTCATTTGGAACTGAACAGCTAGCCATTTCTTAATATCAGTCAATAGACCTACATCATTCCCAATGAGTATGATATCGTCCACATATAACACTAAGAAAGCTACTGAGTTATTGATGAACTTATTGTAAACACAAGGTTCATCAACATTCTGATCAAAGCCATATGATTTAACCGCAGTGTCAAATCTTATATTCCAAGATCAAAATGCTTGTTTCAACTCATAATGGACCGATTAAGCGTGCAAACCTTTTGCTCTTGACCTTGTTCAATGAATCCTTCCAGTTGGCTCATGTAAATAGTCTCATGAAGATTACAACTTAGAGAGGCAGTCGTGACGTCCATTTGTAATATTTAAATAGTCATAATATGTGGCAATGGATAAAAGAATTCAGATAGATTTAAGCATGACAACCTTAAGGTTATAACACTTTGCCACTAATCCAGCCTTAAGGTTTGCACCTTACCATCTGCACCTCTCTTTCTCTTGTAGATTCATTTGCCATCCATGGGTATTACCCCACCAGGTTGATCTACAAGTATCCAAATAGAATTGAAGTACATAGGCTTCATTTCTTGATTCATGGCTTTAACCCACTCATCCTTGTCCATGTCAACCATTGCCTGCTTATAGGTCAATGGATCCTCAACGTCATCATCTACCTGTTTGGTTGTATGTCCTAAAACTTGTAGTTTGTAAAGTTAAACATTTTCTAATATCAATAAATATGTTATTCAACATTTCTTCAATAAACTTGGTGTTGAATCTTTAAATTGCATTCATAACGTTTAAATCCAATAAACTAAGATCTATGGCTATTACATGAATACTTGAACTTTATGTAGAGACGTAAACATGGTTCAAGTCGAGTAATTTCCACCTACAGAGAATGCAAGACGAAGGAAGCTTATTACTAATTTTGAACAAGATTTGGACGAATCGCTCAGCGATGCTTGGGCGAGGTTTAAAAGGTTGGTTCGGGATTGTCCACATAATGGGTTACCAAACTGCCTTCAAATGGAGATTTTTTATCATGCTTTGAATCCCGCTTTGCAGACCGCTGCCAATGCGGCAGCTGCTAGTGGTCTGCTTGACAAAACTTATAATGAGGCAAAGAATATCCTAGATCGCATCTCCAAGAACCATGAAGACTGAAGAGAGAGTGACCAGAGATTGAGACTTAAAGATTATGACGCAAACGATGGTGCTATTACTTTATTACAAAACCAAATGACTGCAATGATGAATTTGATCCAAGGAATGGTAATCAGCAGCCTAACACCGCAAGGTGGGAAAATCGACGCAATCAGTCAGAACACCGCAAGGTGTGCGACTTGCGATAATGGGCATGCAATGGAAGATTGCTCGCAAAATCCACAATCTGTCTACTTTGTGAAAAATAATCCCTTTTCAAACACCTACAACCCAAGTGGAGAAACTACCCCAGTTTTTCCTAGAAGAATCAACAATAAAATTTTCAACCTGTGGGCAAAAAAGAAAGGCCACCAGGATTCTTTCAACGCAACAACGGTCAACCGAGCAGTCAAACGAGTCGCTCACAACAACCACCGTAATCCTCTTCTTTAGAGAGCCTATTGAAGCAATATATAGAGAAAAATGAGATGGTGCTACAAAGTCAGGCCACGTCCAACTGCAATATTGAATTACAGATGGGCCAGATTGCGAATGAGCTGAAAAATAGACCGCAAGGAGCATTGCCGAGCTCAACTAAGCTCCCTCGCAATGCTGGAGGTAACGAGAAGGAACAATGCTTAGCAGTCTCCTTGCTAAGTGACAACATGACTGAGGAAGTAGGTGAGAAGCGCATTGCGACCAACTTGAATGTGGTGATAACTGAAGACCCGCTGACCTATAGTTTGGAGAAGCCTGAGAAAATAGACCCTGAAGTTGTGTCCACCCTTAAGCCTCTAAATCTTGAGACAGAAGAAGTCCAGCCACCAGTAACTCCGCAAAGATTGAAAGAGAAACAAATTGAGGAAGAAAACATCGTAATAGTGGCTGCAGCGTAAAATGCTATGATCCCACCTAAAATGGGCGACCTAGCAATCTTCACGATCTCATGCTCTATCGGAGATTTCAGTGGCCAGGTACTATGCGACCTTGTGGCAAGTATAAACATAATGTCGTTGTTAATTTTCAAACAATTGAATGCTGACACACTTATGCCCACGAAGGAAACTCTCCTGCTCGCGAACAGATCTCGAATACATCCTGAAGGAGAGTTGAAAAATGCCGCAATCTCAATCGATAAATTCATCCTGCCGGTAGACTTCCTCATTTTGGATTATAAAGCAGACGAAGATGCACCCATCATATTGGGACGACCATTCTTTTCAACCGGTCGCGCTCAAATTGATGTGCACAAAGGGAAAATTGTAATGAGTAGTCATGAGGAAAAGCTCCAGATTAAGGCAGTAAAGACACTAGAAGACAAGGAAAAGAGAGAAAAGCCACCATGGACGTGAGCAAACTAGCCGGAAATAAATAGTCCTTACGTTATCAAATGATCACAACTTATCAGGGACACAAGTTTTGGGAAACCTCAATTCTTAAACTCTTTTCTCCACTACTCGAAATTTTTACTATCTTTTCAAATTCTGATCTATTCTTATTTTACTATCACTATCTTTATTACAAAAAAAAAAAAAAAAATTGTGATAACGAGTTTTATTTTGTTTAAAATAATTTGACCCTCTCTTTGTTCTGTCTCTTATACACATCTAGATGTGTATAAGAGACAGCCTCAATCATTTGACATAGATAAATTTAGTGAGTTACCGCATTCTGTTTCTTTGTCAAGTATGATTTCAATGATGAAAAATATGCTTCTATTTCTTTCGTATATATTAGAGTCAACTTAATTTTAAGATAGACACCTCATGAAATATTTCTAGAAGTTAGGGGTTTGCTAGCTTTCTTTCAAACTCTCTTTACAACGAATTCTAGAACATTGAACAACTTATTTTAATCTTTTGGCAATGAGGACATTGCCGCATTTTAAATTTGGAGGTGAGGTATTTGTTTCCGACCTTGCCATTTCCAAAAAAAAATTGAGAATAACAACTCCACTGTCAACGTAATGGGAAACCCATGTTGATAAGAGTTAAGTTGTGAAAGACACTTACCCATAGTTGGATGTCCGCATGACACATGTGGGGGCAAGCCAAAATGAAAGTAAGTTACCAGGATCAACGTATAAATCAGTGACCGCAACTCCAATGCCAAATCGATATGAGTTTAGTCTGAGAAAGAGTGCATTGCTCATAGTTGGATTTCCGTATGAAACACATGGGGGCAAGCCAAAACGAAGGCAAGTCACTCGGATCAGCGCAAGGACAAAAAAAAAAAAAAAAAAAAAAGCAATGAAGAAAATTTTTATGCAAGGATAAAATCATTTGTCACCCCGGTATAAAATTTTCTTTTTGAAATAAATCATGGGATGTTCCGAAATTTAGTAAAGTTCTTTTGAAAGTGAAGCTTGCAGTCCCTAAGTCTTAGAAATATTTTAAGAAGAAACTTGAATTCTTGTATATAGGACTTGAATTAAGTATCCTTGAGAAATCTAGGAAAAGAACTTTGTGGCGGACTTGCTAAAGGAATCTTTAGCTTATGCTTGAGGACAAGCATTGTTTAAATTTGGGGGTGTGATAACGGGCAGAAATGCATGTCATCATAGTGCTAAGTTCTTAAACAATGTTGGATTGCGTTGATGAAATATGTTAAATTGCGTCCATTAAGCATAAATTCTATAATATTGTGGTCGCATGCATTCAACACATTACAACTATTGATTTTTGTATTTTTGTGCAGAATATGTATTAACGCAATGCAAGATTGCGATCATAGGAAATCATCGGTCGAGTGCAACTTCACCGCAAGACTTTGCATTGATCGTGCTCGCAAACATTTGCCCGAGAAGGATCGCCGCAACTTAGTCATCGTAGCAAGATGGGCGCATCTGGGTGAAAGGCCAATTAAGAGCGATGGGATAGAAAGTTGATGACAGTCGAATCCAAATTAAGTTGACAGCCGATAATGGTCACAAAGTACATTCAGCTTATCGGTGATAATTATTCGATGCGTCAATCAGGAATTAAAGTTGTCCCATCTGTACAACCGGGAGAGAAAAGCCACCTTTCACCATTGATGCTCTATAAATACTAAGTGCATTCTTCAGAAAAGGGGTTCACGATATATATAACTGGTTCACCGCACGTTCTGTTCAGACTTTTCTTCCATTTTTAAGGCAGAGCAAGAGAAGAGCGATGGTGCCAAAAATCTCCCACGACAACTCGAGAGAGAACCTTGGGGCGTAAGAGCAGAGAGCGGGCCGACTCTCGCGAGAATGAGAATATCTTTAGAGCACGAGTAGAAACAGTGTAAACGCCTGGCAGCAAGTAATTGCTACCAGGCTCTTTACTATACTTGCATTGTTATTTTGTACTTCATATTCATATCTATTCAATGGAAGTTCTATTCTACATCTGCTCACTCTCTTAATACGCATGAGTAGCTAAACTAGTTGAATGGGTTGAGAAGAACTAAGCTAACATGACCTAGGAAGTTCATTACTTGTGATTGTCTTGTTTTATGCTGTGCAAAATACCCTTAGATTTACTCAAGAGAGAGTCTAAAGAAAGAACCTAATGTCTCGAGAGTGCTAGGTTAGAATCTGGACTTGAAAGAGCAAGATTAGGCTTACATAAACAAGAGATAGGGACTTAGAGATAAGCTTTGTATGTCAACTTGCATCGCATGCATCCTAGGAATGGGAATGATATTATGTGGTTGCATATTTGTGTGAATGTCATGTTGTCATCGCATAAATAGAGATAGAGGTTTATGTGTAAACCCTATAGACTTATCGCATATTTATTGCATGCGTTCCAGCCTTAGAAGTCGTGGTATTCACATCGAGAGGTGGTTTACTGTTGTATGCATGTTGCATGATCACAAGCATGAACGCATTCTAGGGAGTGTTAGCCGAAATCTATCTCAACCCGTTCACTGCATATTCATCGCATTTCCCGTTTACCAACTCTTTTCAAACTCTGCCGCATTTGTTATTTAATCAATGCAATCAACAACCAAACACTTTATTTATTTTTCCAGTTATTACAAAGTTTTCATTAAAAATTATCAACGCAATCTATTTTCACAAGTTCCTGTGTTCGACCCTAGACTTACTAGGAAACTCAAAGGAATTTACACTTGAATTCCGCTGGGAAACTTGAGTGCACAACGCAAGTCCGTCAACGCATATCATCCATATTTCCACTTAATAAAACAATGCACCAACGTCCTATGCAATGAGTTTGCATAAGATCGAACCAACAAATAAGTCATACTTTATAATGCTGTTTACTGTTTAAGATTGAATATTTTGCTTAGATGACCTAAGTAACTCAATCTTAAACCTGAGCTAACTATGAACTTCTGTTTATTTGAGATTATCCTTAGATTTGCATAGGTGAGGGTTGGCTCAACAGTGTCGGCTCAATAAGCTTACCATTTCAGGGGTAAGATTGGGTAAATAGCTGGGAACATAGGGTGCAATAAAGAGTTCACGCCTACCCGATTTAGGGATAAAAGAAAGCTTGTTCTCTTAATTACTGAAGCCAGGTCTTGACATGGGGCCCACCCTCTCATTTGCTCGAGAGGGATCCAGTTTAGTGATTGGATCATAAACCAATTGTTCATTAGAGGATCAGTGGAACTTAAGAAGCAAGATGTAATATCAGGGGTAAAACAACATATTGACCTAGCCATTATTACGAACAACCTGTGAAGGGTGGACTTACTAGTTATGGTTAAATCATGTAGACACAAATATATCTACAGTGGGGAGAGTGCAACTATCGAGCAATAGTGGTGTGACTTGATAGTTATCGAATTTTGATTAATTTGGTATAAAGAGTGTTAGCCAATTAATCTTAAATCATTGGAGTTCATGATCTATAGGTCCATAAGGTCCCTCTACTAGCTCGCAAAACATGAACACCTTGAATTAATAAATTGAGTGAATCTAGAATAATATCTATTTGAATTGTTCAAATTGAATTTCAATTTGAAAATGTTCAAATTGAAATTAGGGTTTTAATTTGAATTGTTCAAATTCGAATTAGGGTTTATATAATTATATTTGATATAATTAACATTTAATTTGATGAAATTAAATAAAATTGGAGAGTTTATAATATTACATATTGATTTAAATATTAATTACATGAATGAGATTCGTGTTTAAAATTAGGTGTGTTATTAATTTAATATTTGATATTAAATTAATTAGTTAATTAAATATATTTAATTAATTAAAAATCAAATTAATTTCAAATTTTAGAATTCAATTTGAGAAATTGATTTTTGAAATTTTTTGAATTTGATTAATTGATAATTAATCAAATTGTTTTTTTTAATTTAGAATTAATTTAAAAATTATAATTAAGAAATTGGAAATTGAAAAAAGGGATTTGGTGGGTTTTTCCCACAAAACACCAAAACATGAGGTGTTGGTCTTCCAATCATACATAAATCCCATTAAATCTTCAAGCAGTCGCAGGCTATTGAGCTGAAGAGAAAATGCTTGCATGGATTCAGTGATTAAAAGCCCTAAATTTTGAAGAAGAAGGGAGAGATTTCAGTTTTGAGTTCATCTTCTTCTTCCTCTTAAAATCCAGAGAATTCACTTCACAAATTCACATAAATTCAAGTTCCACCACTCAAATAAAAGGCTGAGAATTATAAAGAAGATCTCTTGGTAGTTCACTGTCAATTTGGAGTTGAATTCATGTGAAGAGCAACTTGGAATTGGAAGAATTCATCAAATGTATGCAAATTGAAACCCTCTTTACTATTTTTGTTGAAGCATACTTCTAGAACTCAAATTAGATATAAATGGAGTGCTTATTGATTCTATTTGCTTCGTTGCATGCATGTATATCCTATCACTGTCATGATAACTTGAGTTTCTTATAAACCCAAATAACGAAAAGGTTGGGTTATAACCTTCCTACTACGTCGAGGCTCCCTCAACTCTTGAGAAGGATGTGTCTGACTGGATGAAGCAGCATCAACAACTCTTGTTGAAATACTTGCTTCTTCAACAACCCTATTTGAATTTTTAATAGTTTCATTTGGAAAGCTCATTTAATACAATTTCACATCTTGATTTATGCTCTTTAATGTGGTATTTCCTCCAAGAAATTTGCATTTTTCTATACAAATACTTTATTCTCTTTCGAATCATAAAAGAAACCACCTCTCATTTCTTTTGAGTAGCGTACAAAAAGGTATAACTTCAAACGTGGTTCCAATTTCTGTGGGTTAGCCACTTGCACATGAGCAGAACACCCCTAAATCCTGAAATGTCGTAAACTACTTTTACGACCCCTCCAAAACTCAAAAGGTGTTTCAGAAACACTTTTTTATGAAATTTGGTTCAAGAGATAGGTTGCAGCCTCCACTGCATAACTCTAGAACGAGTTAGGTAGAAAAGCATAACTCATCATCGATCGAATCATGTCTAACAGGGTTCTGTTTCTCCTTTCTGATACACGATTTTGTTTAGGTGTACCAAATGCTGAGAGTTGAGATGTGATTCTACGTTCTATCAAATAGTTCTGCAATCTCATAGCCATATACTCTCTATCTCAAGATCGTAGTGTTTTTATATTTTTACCCAATAAATTCTTAACTTCAACCTTGTATTCCTTGAACTTTTCAATTGCACCAGACTTATGTTTCATTAGGTAGACATACCCATATCTAGAATAATCATTTGTAGATGTGATGATGTATTCATATCCACCTTTTGTCTTAACATTCATCAGACCACAATGGTCTGAATGTACAAGTTCCAAGGGTTCTTTGGCTCTATAACCATTTCCAAAAAAACAAAAAAAAAGTTAAGATTCATATATAGGTAAAGAATTTTCTTCTAACTTATTTAAATGTCCATTCTTCACCAGCCTCTCAATCTTATTGAGGTTTATATGACCCAGTCTTAGATGCCAAAGATGGGTATTTTCTTTTAGATAAACTTTTAGTCTTTTATTTTGTGTAGTTGTAGTGTTGAACATTTCAACATTATAGAGTATTTTTTATGCTATTGGTCTTAGCACATTTAAGTAGTTTTTATTTATTGGTGAACAAATATTAATATCATTTTTGGAGATAAACGCTTTATAACAAATAAAAGATATAATATAAGAATGTTGTAATAAATAGGATAAAGAAATCAAATTTTTCTTGAGATGAGGAACAAAATAAACAATATATTATACAACAATATATATTTTGAATTAAAAAAAACCTTCAAGCTCCCTATTGCAATTGCCGATACAACCTATCCTATCCCAACCCGTAGTCATGTTTCCAACCTTCAACTGCTACAAGGAACTAGTTTCCTGTAATGAAGAATAAACGTGGTTAGTGGCTCATGAATCAAGTATCCAGGTAGAATCGTCATTTTCCACTAAACAAGTTTCTAGAACTAGTAAATCATATTTACCTTCTTTTGACTTCTTCTTCTTCTTAGCAAAGTACTTTGGGCAGTTTATTTTCTAATGTTCATCCTAGTTGCAATGAAAACAGGCTACCTTTTGCAACCTTGACCTTTTTCCACTTTTGAACAGCAGTAGGTGGGGTAGCTTTATTCCTCTTACCACCTTTCTTCTTCTTCCATTTCTTGGAGCCTGAGAAAGAAGGCGCAAACGTAGTCCCAAAGGTTGAACACCTGTGGAAATTTTTTTAAGAACTGGTAGCATTTACCTCCCCGTGTTGTTCTTCACTTTCATTAAGGACACATAAGTTTGCAGCTAATTGAGAAGGGTGGTAAGGTTGTATTCAATTTTGTTCATGACAATAGCGTTAGTTGTGATTATAAGATGTTAATACAAAACAAATTATTCATATTAGATATCTTTGCAAAAACACATTTAATCAAATTAATTTAACAAAAATTATTAAACCGTAACAACATTTAATTTTGAGATCATACTTCAGTGATTTAGAATAAATGCCACCTCAGGGTGTACAATTATTCCTTCGCTGAATTGAGACATTCTCAATTAAATATTACATAGAATAACTCTTATTCCTATAATATTTAATTACCATTTATATGATCAAGAAATCATTAACAGCTTTAATGTTTTCTTGTAAATGTAACCCTTCATTTTCAACCATATAGTCCCACCCCGACTAGTCTGCCTCAAGGAAGAACATAATAGGTGCAATTGACTATAGTGATCTTATCCATTTTTCGAGCACTCTGTAACCCTTCATTCCATCTTGTGTAGCTCTGTTCCCAACTCCTTACTCAGACAAATCCCCAAAATGATATGTATATTGAGTTGGCGAAGTAGACACTCTCACCCATACAGATCAAAGGATTTTCCTAGTAGATAGAAGATCACAACTCACTCAGAATTAAGGTCAAGTTGCTTGTGGTCATCCTAGTGAGATGTTAGTTTCTACAAGCAATAGTGTTATACAGAGAAACCAATTATTTCGCAGTCCAATCTTATATAAACACTTTATATAGGATACCCCCACTCACATGTCTCCGCCTGAACGATATGGATCATATCATCTTTAACACTTTCAACTCATGTAACTATTACAAAGTGGGTTGTATCCTTAGTGTTACCAAGATAAGGCATCTAACCTTATTCATGTACTATAGACCTTTTATGTTATTACTTGAACATGATCCACTTGTATGTCTACCATATACTATTCAAGTTACATTAACAACCTCAGATCTTAGTCTTTTTTTTTTTTGTTGTTGTTATTTTATTAAATATCAAATAAAATATTTCTTATTTTATTAAACAAATGATTTGTATTTATAAACTACAAGATCCATGAGATTTAGAATATTAAATATGTCGAGTTAAAGGCTCTCCCTAACCACTTTAAGTATGTCTACTTGGGTGAAGTGAACATACTATTGATGAACATTTTCAGAGAGCTGAGACCCAACCAAGAGGATCGATTGGTGGAGATATTGAGGGTGCACACAAAGGCTATAGGATGGACACTAGATGACATCAAGGGAATCAGCCCTGCCTTATGCATGTACATGATAGTCCTTGAAGAGGATAGCGTCGAGAGAGATTTTGAAGCTTCACGAAGTAGGGATCATTTACCTTATCCCAGGTAGTAACTAGGTAAGCTCTAACCACGTTGTGCCCAAAAAGACAGGTATGACAATTGTTGCAAATGAGAAGGAGGAGGCAATGCCAATGCAAATATGCAATTGTTGGCGCCCGCAAACTTAATGAGGTAACAAAAAAAGACCATTTCTCGATTCCTTTCCTTGATCAAATAGTTGAATGGCTTACTGGGAAACCATTTTATGTTTCTTGGTTGTTTTTTTTTTTTTTTTTTTGGATTTTATTAGATTTCTATTGCACAAGAGGACCAAGAGAATCCTACTTTCACATGCACCTATGGTACATATGCATTTAAGAGGATGTCATGGTGCATGTGCATTTAAGAGGATGTCATTTGGGCCTTGTCACACCCCAGGTACTTTTTGACTGTGTATAATGAGTATCTTCTTTAATTACATTGAGAAATGTATCGTGGTTTTTATGGACAACTTTACTATCTACGATAACTCTTTCAATGATTGTCTGCATAGTCTATCTCTAGTAATGAAACAATACATTGAAATGAACTTTGTCTTAAGGGAGCAATTCATTTACTTATCCTAAATGCAGGAAAGAATGAAGTTCATCTTTTGTAACTATGTTCCCTGCTCCTTACATGTACAAGACCCCAAAATGGTAGGCTTATTAAGTCGAGGACACGAACCACTCTCATGCATATAAATCAAAGGATTGTCCTCATTGACAGAAGTTCATAATTCACTTAGGATTGAGATCCAATTACTTATAGTCATCATATGAAATGTCAATTGTCTTCAGTCAACATTGTTATAAAGAGAAATTAATCATTTCATAATCCGGTATTATACAAACTCTTTGTATAGGATACCTCCACTCACATGTCACTGTATGAATGATTTGGATCACATCATTTGTAACACTTACAACATTTGTAACATTTACAAAGTAGGTCGTATCCGTAGCGTCACCAGAATAAGGCACCTAATCTTGTCTATATACTATAGACCATTTAGGTTATTTACTTAAACATGATTCACCTATATGTCTACTATATACTGTTCAAGTTACATGAAATAAACTTGGATCTTAGTTTATTGGATTGAGTTAATGCAATCTAAATGTCAAATAAAATAACTCCTTATTTTAATTAAATAAATAATTTGTATATATGATTTACAAAGTATAAGAACCACGAGATTTAGGACACAAATCCTAACAATCTCCCACTTGTCTGAAAGCTAGTAGGGTGTACAATACGAAATACAATATAGTGAAGTAGACAATACAATAAACTTACACTATGACATCTCCCACTTTCCCTAGACAAAATGATGCATATCTCATAGACTTAGACTTTTCAAGTGACCATTAAATACTTTAACCATGATAGCCTTTGTAAATGAATTAACAACATTGTGCTCCAAAGCGATCTTCGTGAAAATGACATCACCTCATTGCACAATCTCCCATACTAAATGATACTTGTGCTCAATATATTTTCCTCTTTTGTGGCTTTGAGGCTTATGGAGTTTACCACAACAGCACGATTATCGTAACAAAGGGTGATGGACAATGACCTTTTTTGAACTACTTCCAAGTTTGTCAAAAAATTTCTGAGTCAGACAGCTTTTTTAGCAACTACTACATACTCAGCCACATGGTAAAGTCAGCAATGCAACCTTGCATGATGTTACACCAAACTATAGCTCCTCTATTAAGAGTGAGCACCGATCTTGGTATAGATTGCTAAAATGTTTATCAGTTTAAAAATCAGAGTTAGTGTATCCTGTAAGGATCAAATCCTTAGTGTCATACACGAGCATATAGTCTCTCGTTCCCCTAAGATAATTGAGGATGGTCTTAACTTTAGTGCAATGATCAAATCCTGATTAGATTGGTATCTACTAACTATCTCAATTGCATAGCAAATATATGGCCTAGTACACAACATGGTATACATAAGGCTACCCATAGCCGATGCATAGGGAATCCATCTTATTTCCTCAACCTCTTAAGGTGTCTTAGAACACTGTTCATTAGACAATATAATTCCATACCTAAAAGGTAGTAAATCATCCACATACAACACTAGGAAAGCTACTTAATTTTTTTATATTGAATTTAAATCTCAAGAACAAATTGTGCTTCACTTAAATTTTTTATATTGAATTGAGAAGCCAACATGTTTTTTATATCAATCAGTAAGTTACATCATTCTCAATGAGTAGTATATCATCCACATACAACACTTGGAAAGCTACTAATCATTTGATGATCTTCTTGTAGACAAAAGGTTCGACAATATTCTGGTCAAAGCCTTGACTTGATCGTAATATCAAATCTTATATTCCAAGATCAAGATGCATGTCTCAATCCATAGATGGACCGATTAAGCTTGCAAATCTTTTGTGTTTTACCTTGTTCAATGAATCCTTCTAGTTACTTCATGTAGATATTCTCATTCAAGATTACCATATAAAAAAGTAACTTTGACATCCATTTGCTATATCTCATAGTCATAATATGTTGCAATAGAAAAAAAAAATACAGATAGACTTTAGAATGGCAATAGGTGAGAAAGTTTCACCATAATCCACTCCTTCCACTTGGGTAGAACTCTTTGCCACCAGTCTAACTTTATAGGTTTGCACCTTTCCATCTACACCAATTTTTCTTTTGTAGATCCATTATTGTATCGTGGAATGACCATTATCTTAAAAATAATTGTGATACAACTTCATGCTAATAATCTCACATCGATTCCTCCCCAAAGTTAACACAACACTCTTGATAAACAAGCAATCGTCGGAAAAGAGTTCGAATCAAAGAAAAGTTTTACTCAAAGAAAATTAAAGATATGGAAAATAGAAAGAGGAAGAAATCTACCTATGCTCTCAAACCAAAATTTCATCCTCTATTTATAGGAAAATTTGAAAAACGTTTCAAATCTAAAATTAATTTTAGATTTGAAAAAGTCAAACAATTTTAAAATATTAGAGTAGTAACAATCAAATGGTTTTAAAATATTAGATCTGCAATTGTCAACCAATTATATAATCTGCAACCATCAAAATATTTTTAGATCGGTAACATTAAAACGGTCACAAAATTAAAGAAAAAAGTCATTTGAATGACAAGTCGTTCCAACATGGTCAAGTCAAATATGCTCACTTCAAGGCTTACTTTCAAGATTACCCGTTAAAGAAGATTACCCTTTTTGTTTCTTTTTTTCTTTTCAAATATAGCCACAACACAACAATACAGAATATGATGCACAAGAACATAGCATAGAACAAGTATAAAAAACTCACCTCCCCAAAAATTGAAATATGAAATGTGTCAGTGTCCCCATAATTAACTTCTTATGGACAAAAAGGGTAAGAAGAGAGGCTTTTTGGAGACTAGCAGTTGATGGTTCTAAGGGGCAAATTTGTAAAATATATAAAAGTTTAAGCTAGGGTGCATCAAAGGTAACAATCTATAGGTGTTTGTTATGAGAACATAGAAATTGAGTTAAAGGTGTTTAATTAGAGAAGCATCATCCATTTCTCCTTAATGAAGATTTACTCTTTTTTTCTTGATTTGTAAAGGATAATAGGAGAATTGGATTGAAATTGTTTTTTTTTTTTTTTTTTTTTATCATAAGAGAACTGAGAACATGTTTGATTCAAAGGTTGGTTCTACATATTTTTTACTAAACAAAAATGAACAACAAACAAACTACTATAAAATGAAAAGAACAAAGTTAACGAAAAAACACTTCAAAGTTATTGTTTAACCGAATTCAAGGTTCAAAATTAAAATATTGAAAATTTTCAGATAAGAACATAATTCGAAATTTAAGAGTATCATATGTATGAAAGATCTTTTTTTTATACCGTTATTGAAACCATGTCCGTGTGTTAGAAACTAAAGGATCTACTATTTAAATCTCCCCATTCTCCTCAAAAAAAAGAAAGAAAAACCTTCTTATCTGCCGAAACAAGCATAGTTCAACTAGTATACGGATGTACTAACGATCAATTGGTGTGTGATATATATATTAAGCTAGTATCTTTGTATTGTTTACACATGGGAAGATTTTTTTTTTTTTATTTATAATAATTATTTATCTTTGTTGTTCTTAGAATTCTTTGAATTTGATTGTTGGCAGTTTGAACTACCAAGAACTAAGATTTAGAATAGTGTACTATATAAACTCTCTAATGTTAGAGGTACCATTTGTATATTTAAAAAATATTTCTCTAATAATACTGTTCTTCCTCTATCCATGAACGTAGCCTAACACACTGTTAATGAATCATGTTTATAATTGTCGTTTTCGTAATAGTTGTTTTCCAGGTGATGTCATTAGGTCATACACTTTTGCAAAACTTTTATGAGAGTAATGGATTGGCTCAGCTTGGCTTCATAATGCTTTGCCTTTCCTTCTGGAATAATAATTGAAGCACTTTATTTTTTCCAATTAAATGTTTGTGGTGTATTCATTATCCTTTTTCTCTACCTTTATGGAAAAAAAACCCTCCACATATTATAATGATATAATTAATTTAAAAACAATAATTTTATAGTATTACTTTTTAAATAAATGTCACACATAGACTTTTACAATAGTGAAATTGTTGTCATTTTCAAACAGTCATCCACAATAGTGGCTAACCGCTCGTACTACACACTATGGTGTGAAGTACAATCCTTAGGCTATCACAATGTTCTATATTTTTTCTTTTGAAAAAAAAAAAGGGTTGTAATATTTAAAAACATTTTTCATGATATTATATTAATAATAATGTAGGAGAATAATCTTTTTTGTTTCATCTTAACCTTATTTTTCCTTTTAAACAAATTATATATTTATTGGTAAAGAGTTCAATGTACACAATTTATTTATTCAATCAAATAAAAAAAATGCACTTATGCTGGAGAAGAGTTCTCCGGTAAGAAAGTTATATTCAAAATTGAGAATGCAGGTTCTAAAAAAAACCATCTATTTGTGAGTATGAGAAAATGCATTTCAATTTCTTTCTTAGCTACAAATGTATATGTATTATATAGGTTTTTTTAAAGAAATTTGGAATGTAACTTTTTGTAACGTTCACGTTTAAGAAGGGTACATGAATGAACCAACATTAGATCTGAATAAGAGGGATTCTGAAGATATATTGAAATGAGAGGGCTTATGAGGATAAGAAAACATGGTAAAGAATGGCTGAATATATAGTTGAAAGTTATGACCTATACCACTTTCATTTTTTGTGGCTCAATCATAGAAATTTCAAAGTTAAAGTACGTTTGACTTAGAACAATTCTCTATTGGGTGGTAAAAAAACACTTAAAAAGAGCTTTTATTTATCTTTTATTTAATGTTGTTTATCCCTTCATATTGTAACATTTGATGTTGTTTGCTTATGTTTTTCAAGATTCAGTGAAAGAACAAGATTTCGAGTTCAATGGAGTAAAAAGGGACTAAATTTTCCCAATAAAATCAAGAATGGACTAAAACTCCAAAACAGGGAAGAAAGAAGAGTATTTTTCCTAAATAGAGGGGCGTTGCGGTGCTACACAATGCTACAGGCAGCACCCCAACCCAAGAGCACCAATTGTGATGGCACTGCTGCACAGGGATAGTAAAATCTTTCGTGGAGCTCTTACAATCAAATACATTTATAATATTGATCAACAACTTCAACTAACAGATAGTATAAGTGGCAAGATCGTGTTAATCTGTAAGGATGCACGAGATTTGATTCATTAAACTAATTTTCTGATTGAAGTGGTAAATGGAGAGGGGTTGGTGTGATACACAAAAATATAGAAAATAAAGTATAACGGATAAATGTAACCTTGATTTAAACATATATTGAATCTCAAATTAAATATATATTCCATTTACAAGTAGACAACAACTTAATTCAACCATCATGTTCGCGTAGCGGGCTGCCAACTTGTTGGAGAATTGAGCAAGCTCTCTAACTATTAATTTAGACTAATGTCCTAATTAAACTAAATATCTTTGTTCTACTAGATTAGACAACATTCATATAACACTCAACAATGATTGACATGTATACTACCTCACTTGAGGTCGGAAATTCAAGTCTTCATACGTCGATTTATTGAAAAAAAAAATGTTTTATACAGATATAAAAATTCTTATGTGAAATTTTTAAAATGAAATCTTATTAGACAGCAACAAATCGAAAAATCGAAAAATCAACCATCAATCATGATGAATCCGAAAGCGCTCAAAATAATTGGCCATTGTAATAATAATTAGAAAAAAAACTACTCGACAGGGCACAAACAAATCACCTATTTGCATAAATTTATTTTTTAAACAAATTTTCATATTCTCTTCATTTCGCCCGTCCCTAGGGGAGATATCCTAGGCTCTCTAATCTTGTTAGTTTAAGTTGTTTAATGTGTTTAAACAATCATATTTGTAGGAAATGAGTGTATCGTGCATATCGGAGCGTTTAGGAGAAAGTTGGGTCAAAATGGAGCTTTTTGGAAGAAATTTCCCTCTTTCATTTTAGGATTTTGTGTGAAGAGACTTAGGTGTTTTCGATTTGATTTTGGCTGATTTTGGCCAAAATCCATGAATTTTCTTTACTGTCTTTACTTGTATTTGAAGATTTTGGCTCGCATGAAACGCTAATTTAGAGGGTCGTTGAGCTTGTATTTACGGATTGGTTTGGATTTTGATGAATTTTTTCATGGATTGTTTCTGATTTATATGTTTTTTATCCTATGATTTAATTTCTAGAATGAGTATGTTTAGTAGATTAAATTGACAATTTAATTGCATACGTTTGCATGTTTAAATTGATCAGCCTATGTATGTCGGATTATCCATAATTATAACGAAGATATGCTTAATTTGAGTAACAATGAATTGTGTACGGTTATGGTCAAACTATGGTGTTATTACGTTCATCATATTTCACATAATGGACCTTAAGATTACAATATGCAATTAAATTGAACCTGGACAATTTAGGTAGTCTTCCTAATCGCTAGGCTTACTGCTGCTAAGCAACGAGCCATGGAATGCTATTGTGACAAGATTGTTAGTTTATAATTAATTGGAGTGTCTATGCTATTTAATTGGATTAGGGGAGTTTGTTTGGTGTTTCTAGATGAATCAATTAGGTTGTTAATTAGATAACCCAATTTCTATGATAAATCAATGAACTAGTTCAAAAATAGTTCGACATCCTCTTAATCGACGTAGGTAATCTTATGTTATCCATCTCTCTTTCTCTCACCCTACTTTCTGCACATTAATTTCAGCATTTTAGCTTCACCTATCAATCTACTACCCACCCTATTCGTTTCTTGCATAAGTTTAGCTTAGAGACATTAAAAGTAGACTCCCTATGGTTTGACCTAGTCTTTGATATCAATATTACTAAGTTTCAAGCGTTAAAGCATCGATATTATAAATCTATTTTGATTGATTAAAGGCCGTCATCTTTTATTTATTATTTTTTCTTTCAAACTTATACAAAATTTTTGCTAACCAACATCGCAGTCGGCTCACCACAATCCTCAAGAACAGAACCCTTTTTTCTGAGATAATTGTATAGAAGTAAAAGGAAAAAAGTTAAAAATGGCATTTGCCCACCTTAAAATGCTTCTCTTAAAAAAGTTGAGGATTCTAATTAATATAGTAATCAACTTGGGATATTTGTAAGATAATCCTCTCCCTTTCCATTATCATCATTGCAATATATATATACACAAAAGGTAAAAAATATAATGCCTGAAAATGAGGTACTACCTCACCAAATACAAATATTTTAGATACTCAAAACTTATATATGCCTGGAAATGAGGTATTACCTAACTGAATACAAATATTTTAGATACACAAAATCTATATATCATTGTATTTTTCGGAGTAATGGTAAATATGATAGATTCATAGTCTTAAGTAAACATGATCAAAAGCAACCAATTACGTTTACGATTGTGATTAATTATGATTGATCTATCAATGAATTCTATTACGATTACATCGAGTTTCATTACAAATTGGTAAATGTAGCATTAAATGTATTGTCATGATCAATTATATAGTAGAACAAGAAAAATAATTAAAAGGAATTGTGTGCAAAAAATATTCAAACCATTGTGTCAATAACCATTTTGATATGTAAAATAGCCTTGTTTTATACTAATATAAAAATGTATTGAAGTTGAGGAGGAATCGAGCGGCTGGACCTATTCTATGTTCGCCTTGCTTTATTGTAATGACGTTTTTTCTTTTCTTATAAGTCATTTTCACGTTAACTTTTTTAAATATATAGATATGCATTTGTTGGCCTTGTATATAGAGGCGTAGGGAATATCAATTCACGTGTTTTTTATTATTATTATTATTATTATAAATATTTGTAGAATGCTGGCTCTTGCTTTCCTTTTCTTTTTTTTTTCCTTTTTGTTCCACATTTTTCAAAAAGTTTGTAATGCTTTTATGTCACATTATGTCTCACTATAGGAAGAAAGACGATGTCCCAACGATAAAACAATCATCGGGAGTAAAATCATCAAGAGATATACTATTTCCAGACGTCGTTGAACAATCGTCGAGAGTTATTACATAACTCCCGACGGCTCTTCCTCATCGTCGGGAGATACGTGCATATTTCCTAATAAGTAGTTTGAAGTGATAGGAGATAGTACCAACTTCTGACGGTTACATAATACCCGTAGAGAATTAGTAACCCTAATATCATATCTGATTTTCAGTTTCACCACAACAGCTCCCTCTCTCTGTTGCTCCCTCCCACGTTTGAAACCCTGAATCAACTTCCCTCCTTGAAAATTTTGCACCATTTTCGCCTTGGATTGTTCAGCTATCATTGTGTTTCTCTGAGTAAGATGAGATTGGGCTCTTTGTTCTTGGTTTTAATGGGTTCATTTCAGTATTTTACTTATTCACTCTGTTAGTGTTTTTAATTTTCTTGGATCTTGTGATGGCATTGATAATGGGTTCTTCCCTTGTTTGTTATTTATCTGTGAATTTCTATCTTAATTTTATTTTTGTTTCTTATTATGGGTTTCTTTTTTAATAAAAAGTTGTTTCTAGTTTTGAGATAATGATGATAGTGGCAGGGTAGCTTAATTTTTCTATTGGAAGTGTTCTTGCTCCTTGAATTTAATGCCATTTCTATGCTTGTTTGTATAGCTTGAGGATTTTTGCCTTTGGCATTATCCAAGATGATAATTTTGAAATGCTTCTTTGTCTTCTATGTTTTGTAATGGTGATTTTTCCTACAGTTGGGGAGTAATGCTTATGTGGGGTTCTTGACACTATAGTCATTTAAAATATAGTTAATAATTAACTCAGACTTGTTTGATAACTATTTAGACCTCATTTGATAATGTTTTCATGTTTAATTTTTTGTTGATAAAATTCTTAACTTTTAGATCAAACACAGGTTATAATTTTTTTTGGATTACAAGTTGGATCAGAAAATGTTTATTTTTAAGGATGAATAAAGAATTGATCAAACATAGAAATAAGTTGTTGGTCGAGTATAGAGAAGGAGTATCCCAATTTTTAGATGTGGCAAAGTTTCATGTTAATGATTTAGGACGAACAAGATACCCATGCAAGAATTGTATAAATTCAATGTGGAAGTCATCAGAGCGTGTGGAGTGACATCTATTAACATATGGAATATCCCACTCATATTGTGAATGAGTATATCACAGAGAGCCAGTCAACTTGTCAAGAAATTTTGAAAGACATACAACTTATTCAATACATAATGATGAGGAAACTAACATAGAGTGTAATGTTGTTCCAGAAAATGAAATGACTAACTGGGGCATTTTGATTTCAAGAATTGTCATAGTTAAGAAAATCCATGAGTTGAATACAATTTAGGGACTAATTGTGGAATGTCTTTAGGAAGTAATTAAGAAGAACTAAATTAGAGTTAATTGTTTAAATGACTAATTAGGGCATTGGGATACTTCCTTAATTAACTGTGGAACAACTTAATTGCATGAATTTTGTTTAAGTCCATGAGAAAATGTGCTAAATCTACATAAAATCCCCAAGATTCATTTTTTTCATTGAAATTTATTATATAATCTCTCTCATTTCTCTCTTTACTAAAATTTTCTTATCAATTATTGTCTTTACTTTGATTTTAGTTAGTTTGTTTACAACAACCGTTCCACGCCCCCCCCCCCTCCCCCAACCCCCAATTGTTATATTTTTTAATTCAAAGTTCATTTTTGGCAAATTTATAGAGGTCCCCTTGAGATCGACCTCTTCCTGCATTATTGTTACGTAGTAGTTCAAATTGGTGTTGTTGCCGAGGAACCGTGCAATTGGCCTTTTAGAATTTTGAATTCCTTTTTTAGATATATATTATGATGATGATGATGAAAGAATAACACAAAAATAGTAGGTTTGATTAAGCTTTCATTTTGTTCATGACCCGCTCCTCTAGGAGTCTTCTTTGTGATTTTTTTGTAGATAAAAACCTTGAGGAGGAGATTACGAAGGGAAAAAGCAAGAAGAACTTAAAGAGTTGAACCAACATCAAGAAGAAGAACAACCTCAACCAAACAACATGGGCGAAGCAAGGGAACAAGCCTTGCGAGAGTTAGCGAAGCCAGTCTATAATTAACAACCTTTGTGCATTTTGTATCCAAAGACGACCGTCACATTTGAGCTTAAATTAGGGCTTGTTCATCTCTACCTACTTTTAGAGGACAACCTGATGAAGATCCGTATAAACATATGAAGGAGTTTCATTTAGTTTGTGATGGAATGCACCAACACGGGATAACACAAGAACAACTCAATCTTAGGGCCTTCCCCTTCTTCTTGAAGGATGTGGCCAAAGATTTGCTACCTACCGGCGGGTTCCATCACTACTTGGAGCGTTTTGAAGAAGAAACTTTCAGAAAAAATTCTTTCTAGCATCTAAAGATCATAACATAAGAAAAAAATATATTGAATTAAGCAAAGTGTAGGAGAATCTTTATATGAATACTAGGCAAGATACAAACAATTATGTGCTTCTTTTCCACATCACCAAATATCTGTACTGTATCTAATCCATTATTTTTACTCAGGTTTACTTCCGTCTGAGAAAAGCAATATAGATGCGGTCGTCGATGGAGATTTAGCGGATAAAACACCAACCGAAGAAAGCCTATTCATATCAACCATGGCGAAGAACTCTCAGAATTTTGGGACAAGGACTTTTGATCATATTGTTTCTCAATCTAGTGAAGTAAGTGAGCTAAGGACGCAAGTATTTAATCTAATTTTCCTTTTTACTTAGGTTGCCTAAGGAGGCTTTCCTCAAGTTAAAACATGTAGAGCGTGTGGATTGATCGAACATACACCCCAAGCTTGTCCATAAGCCCAAGTCAATGTCGTTGGAGGATTTCAAAGGAAGTACAACCACGGGCTTTAGTGAAGCTCAGCACAAATGTTAGTGTCGAATCCTTAAGTATTGGAATACTATTCAAATAGAACGGCTATTTGTAGGCAACCCAAAAATAGTATATTTTTCAAAAAGATGAAAATCAAGTGTTTGTGCTACAAATACCAAATTTTCTGAAAAAATATACGAGATCATCATGTATTATTTAATTTCTATAAAAGCAAGTGTATATCAGTAAGAGTTATTGATTAAAACTGATACTGTAATAAAACTTGTTTAGACAGGTCAGATGCATCTTACTCAAAGAGTTAAGGTTACCTCGATGTAGTGGGAGGGATGTATGATAACCTAGCCACATTTTGAGTTTATTAGTGTTGGGAATGTCCTAGAACTCGCTGTTCGTAAATTTTGTGTTAAACATTCTATTTATCAATAAAATATTATTGAGTATCTTATTCAATAAAGTTGTTGATTTTGCATTCTATTATGAAAATCTAATAAACATATCCATGGCTATAGTATGAATATTTTAACTTTATGTGGTGACATAAACAGGATTAAGTTAATAGTATGTAGCCTAAATGGTCTATAAATATATGGATGAAATTGAGTATCTCATCCTGATAACACTATTGGATGTGACCCATTTTGTATAGGTAATACAAATGATGTGATCCACAGATCATTCATGTAAAGACATGTGAGTGGGAGCATCTTATGCAATGAGTTTGCATATAGACTGAACTACGAAATAGTCATTTTTCTTTATAACAATTGTTTACTGTTAAAACTGACTATTTCATATTAAAGTAACCTGGGATAACTCGATCTTAATCCTGAGCTAGCTATGAACTCCTGTTTATTCAGGATTATCTTTTGATCTGCATGGGTGAGTGTAGTCCAACAACAATACTCAATAAGCCTTCCATTTTAGGGATAAGACTGGATGGATAGCTAGAGACATAGTCTTTCAAGATGGAATTCACTCCTACCTATTTTTGAGTTAGCAAATGGGTTGTTTTCTTAAGTGCTAATTCCAGGTTTTGAACAATCAAGGCCCCACCTTCTCATGATAGAGAGGGACATGATTCATAAGTGGTATTATGAATCAAACTGTTCATTAGAGGGTCAGTAGAAACTTAAGGAACAAGATATATTTACAGGGGTAATACAGTAATTTTGACCCAACTGTAATTACAAATGACATGTGAAAGATCGACTTACTTATTATGGTTTACATGGACAGAAATATATCTACAGGGAGGAGAGTGTAACTATCGAGCTATAGTGGTGTGTCTTGATAGTTAACGAATAGTAGTTAATTCGATTAAAAAGTTTAACGAATTAATTACAGATCGTTGGAGCTCATGATCTATAGGTCCATTAGGTCCCTCTACTAGCTCATAAATTGAAATAGCAATTTGAGTATTGAATTGGATGAATTTTTTAATTAGGGTTATGAATTTGAAATGTTCAAATTCAATTATTAGGGTTTTCGATTGGTTGTATTTGATACAATTAAAAACGTTTAATTTAGTTGAAATTAAACGAAATTTGAGAATCAATTTATATTTAAATTATGATTTAAATATGCAATTGAATCGTATTGGTGAAATTGGTGTTTTATTAATTTAATATTAACATATTAAATTAATTTTCTAATAATTAAAAGGTTTAATTAAAAAAAATTAAATAAAATAGTTTATTTAAAACTAAAATCAATTTTGAGAAAATTGATTTTAAAATCAAAATCAAAGAGAAGTGGATTTTTCGAATTTTTAGGGAAAATCCACTATCTCTCCAAAGTGGGAATTCACCATTTTCCATCAAATTCTTCAACGTGGAGCTGCCTTCCATGCAGCTGGATATTCCTGCATAATTTAGTGTATATATACCAGCTGCATGCAGAGAAATTGGGGGAGAATTTCTGAAATTCTAACCAAACTGTTGGAAATTTAAAAACCCTCTCAAAACTATCAAAATCCCTCTCTAATTCTGCAAGATTTGAGTGTTTCCACCACATATTCCTTCTTGAGCCTTATAGAGAAGATCTTGATGGTGGTCTTGTTGAAGTTTCAAGCTCAATCTTGAAGTGATTCTTCTGAATTCGTGGATTAAGTCTTCAAAGGTAAGTTTTGCTTCAAACCCTCTTTGAACTTCTTTTGAATAGCATGTTTAAAACTCAAATTTAAGAGTAGTTAGAGTGCTTATTGATTCTTATTTATTCCGTTGCATGTTAGATTACTCCTTCAATTAGAAACTTGAGTCATCAAGTTTTGATGACAGCATAGAGAAATAAAGAGTTGTGAAAGTAAGAAGCATTCTCTATATAGTTCAATAAGAAGTCCATTGTATACTAACATGTTTACAACAATTCTCTCCGCTAAAGTGTTTGAGAATCTCCTAGTAAGACAAGGACTACAAGTATATAACCTAGGACAAGTTGGAGAAAAACTCATGGGTATATTATACCTAAAGGCAAACCATGGGCATGTGATGCCCTAGTTTATTGTATTTCTCCATAAAACTCAAAAACTCAGTATTATATATTCATATATTTGTTACTGTTGGAGTTTTAGTCCAAGATGGAGTTTGTTGGGTTTTATGTCCTAAAACTCGTGGTTTGTAAACAATAAACTCATTTTGTAAATCAATAAAGTTGTTATTGAAGTTTGAGTCAATAAAGTTGTGTTGAATATAAGAATTGCTTATTTCTTTTTAGAAATAAATCCAATAAACTAAAAGATCCATGACTATTATATGAGTACATGAATTTTATGTGGAGACATAAAAGGGGATTAGGTTCGAGTAAATCGTCAAAATAATCTATAGTATATGAATAAGGTTTGGTGCCTTATTCTGGTAACACTCTATAGTTGTTACAAGGAGTTGTAAAGTGCTACAGACTAAGTGATCCTGATTCGTACATGTAGAGACATGAGGAGTGGTGGCGTCCTGTGCAATGATTTTGCACAAGATCGGACCACGAAATAAGTCACTCTTACTTTATAACGTTGTTTACTACTTAAGACTAACTATTTCAAAACGATGGCCTAGATCACTTGACCTCAATCCTAAGCTAACTATGAACCCCTTTTTATTTGGGATTATCCTTAGATTTGCATAGGTGAGGGTTGGATCAACAGCCCTGGCTAAATAAGCCACCTATTTCAAGGTTAAGACCAAGTAGATAGTTGGAGACATAGGTTGCAAGATGGAATTCACTCTTACCCGTTTTCAGGGATAGTAGAGAGGTTGTTCCCTTAAGTGCTGACTCTAGGTCTTGAACAAGGGGCCCTAACTTCTCATTGGCCTGAGAGGGACTCGGTTTGGTAATTAGATCACATACCAATTGTTCATTAGAGGATTAGTGGGACTTAAGGAAGTAGAGGTAATTTTGAGGGTAAAACTGTCTTTTGACCCAACCGTTATTACGAACAACCTGTGAATGGTTAACTTACTAATCATGGTTATATCGAGTGGACACAAAATATCTATAGTGAGGGGAGTACAACCACGGACTTTAGTGGAGTGACCCACTAGTTCACGAATGGGGGTTAATTCGGTATAAAGAGTTTAGCCAATTAATCTCGGATTGTTAAAGCCCATGATCTATAGGTCCACTAGGTCCCCCTATTATCTCTCAAACGGATTAGCCTTAGATTAGTGTGGTAAGTTGATTTGAAATGTTCAAGTTAGAATTAAGGGAATTAGTGATTATATGTCATATAATTACACATTTAATTTTGGAATTAAACGAAATTGGAGAATCGATTGATATTTAAATATGATTTAAATATTAATTTCATAAATAGGGTTTCATGAATGTGGAATTGGTATTAAATTAATTTAATATTTGATATTACATTAATTAAATTAATTAAATTATTTAATTAATTAATTATTTATTTATTTTATTAGAAAATTAATTATAGAATTAATTTCTAAAATTAATAAAATTTTAATTTTAAATTGAGGAATTAAAAATTGAATTGATTTTTTATTTTGGAAATCAAAATTAAAAAGAAAATTCAAAGGAAATTTTAAAATGGAAAAAATCCCAAAAGTGGGATTTTTCCACTTCCAAATTGTAGCAGCTCACACATAACTCCACTTGTCTTCAGCTTCATTATTCAAGCATGAGTTGCGATTCATGTGAAGCTATTAGTTGCATGAAAGTCGTGCAATATAAAGCTGGAATTTTGAGTGCAATGTAGAGAGCAATTGTTGTTGAATGCTGAGAATTTGTGTGAAATTCGTCGGGCTTGAGATCGTGGTCCAACCATTAAACAGAAACCCCTCTCGAGCCAGTGAGAGGGTAGGGCCCTTTGTTCAAGTCCTAGAGACACCACTTAAGGCAACACTCATCTACTTAGCCTAAAGTTTGGAAGGAGAGAAATCTATCTTGTATGATTATGTTCCCAGCTACCCACTCGGTCTTATCCTCAAAATGGTGGGCATATTGAGTCGTTATTTAACTTTGGTTTCTCCTTTTTTACTTTCTAATGTTTGGTTTTGTTATTTTCATATTATTAAGTTTCTAACTTTTGATTGTTTGGTGGGTGATAGGGTGCCTCATTATGTTTTGATCCGGCAACCTGGACTCCATCCATATTGTACTTCATAGAAGTAAATTAACCTCCTTTCCAAGTCCCTTCAATTCACGCTTGTTTTGAGTCCCACAACTCAATCTAAGGCTCCAAAAGAATAGTAGGGATGACATGTGGTGGTTCACAACCAAAGGAGAATAAGATAGGAGCTAGTTTTCGTGATTCAATAGGTACTTTAAAAGTTAGTGTCGAAACTCTATTTTTAGTTTATGAGCATGTTGAGTTTGAAGCCAAACTTAATGAATTAAAATGTTTATGAGCCTGTTTAACTTTCGTTGCTTTCTTCCTGATTCTAAAAAATCTCTTAGAAGCGATAAAGAAATTCCTTGCTCCTCTAAAGGTGCTAACCCAGTTCAATCATCTCCCAAGAAGAAATAAAAGGTAAATGAGCATGAAAACAAGGTAAATGAATCTGAGGAAGTTTCCATCTTTCCAGAGGTATGTAACTACTCTCCTCCTAAGGTAGAACCGTATGTACCAAAGGTCCCCTTCCCCAGTAGACTAGCAATGCCTAAAGGAGAAGATATTGATTTAGAACTAATTGAAATGTTTAAAACGGTATATATCAATATCCCTTTACTGAATATTATAAAAAAAAATCCTAGATATGCAAAATTCTTAAAAGTTTTGTATACAAAGAAAAGAAAAGGGATAGAGGAGGAGAGAGTCACAGTGAGTAAATATATGTCTACTTTATTGAAAAATGACATGTCTAAAAAATGTAGAGACCCTGGAATATTTACTTTACCTTGCAAGATAGGAGAAAAGATGATTACTCAAGCTATGCTAGATCTAGGTGCTTCAATAAATGTCATACCTTTTCATGTTTATGAAGACCTAAAACTAAATGTCTTACAAAAAAATGAATGTTTGCATACAACTAGCCGATAGGTCTTATATTCAACCCCCAAACATAGTAGAGGATGTTTTGTTAAGAGTTGGTGAATTAATCTTTTCAATTGATTTTTATATTTTGAAAATGGATGAACCATACTCTACTTCTTCTAATATATTACTTGGTAGACCCTTCATTGAAACATAAAAAACTAGAATTAATGTAGATAAGGGGTCTTTATCAGTAGAATTTGATGAAGAGGGAAAGTCTTTCAATATTTATGATGCCATGAAATTTCCAGAGGAGTATTTGTCTCTTTGCTCTATAGATACATGTGATATGTTTGATGAATTGTTGTTTTCAATTGATGAAAATTTGGATTGTTTGGTTACCCCCTCTATTGATCTTGATGATGATGACTCTTTGATTGACTCTTTGTTTACTTCTAATGATTTTGATTTGAATGATAATTCTTCTAATAATGATGTTGTTGAATCTCAAGTATAAGAGATCGAGCTTAAGGCTCTCCCTTCACACCTCAAGTATTTCTTCCTTGGAGAATAAAAAGCCTTTATAGTGATCATATCTAGAGAACTCACATCTTCTCAAGAATGCACATCAGTGGAAATGCTGAAGAACTACAAGAAAGCAAAAACCCTTCCTTTTGCATGCACAAAATTATTTTAGAGGATTGAGCCAAGGCAACCGTTCAACCTCAAAGAAGACTAAATCCAACATGAAGGAAACTGTTCACAAGGAAATCCTCAAACTCCTTGGAGCCAGAATAATATACCTTCTTTCAGATAGCCACTGGGTAAGTCCGATACATGTGATAACGAAGAAAACTGGAATGACCATTGTAAAAATTGAAGAAGGTGAGATGATTCCATTCAGAGTAAAAAACGATTGGAGAATTTGTATAGATTTAAAAAAACTTAACGAGGTAACAAAAAAGGATCACTTTTCTATACCTTTCACTGACCAAATGGTTGAACGGCTCGCCGAAAAACCATTTTTTTTTCTTGATGGTTTCTTAGGATTCTATCAAATACCAATAGCACAGGAAGATCAAGAAAAGATGTATGATGAGTATTTTCTCCGACTACTAAAAGATGTATGCATTTAGGAGAATGCCATTTGGACTACGTAACACCCAAGGTACGTTTCAACAATGTATGATGAGTATTTTCTTCGACTACGTAGAAAAGTGCATAGAAATTTTTATGGATGACTTTACTGTATGGTAATTCTTTTGAAGATTGTTTACTGATGTGTTATTTTATTAAGTGAAATTACGGATGATATGCGTTGATGGATTGCGTTGTGCACTCAAGTTTCCCTAGTGGAATTCAAGTGTAAATTCCTCTGAGTTTCCTGGTAAGTCCAGGGTCGAACACACGGACTTGTGAAAATAGATTGCGTTGGTAGTTTTTGATGAAAACTTTGCGGTAACTGGGAAAATAAATAAAGTATTTGATTGTTGATTACGTTGATTAAAAAGAAATAAATAAATGCGGCAGAGTTTGAAAAGAGTTGGTAAACGGGAAATGCGATGAATATGCGGTGAAAGGGTTAAGAAAGAATTTGGCTAACATTCCCTAGAATGCGTTCATACTTACGATCACGCAACATGCATACAACAGTAAACCACCTCTCAGTGCGAATACCATCGTTTCTAAGGCTAGAACACATGCCATAAATATGCGATAAGTCTACTGGGTTAACATAAACCTCTATTCCTATTTATGCGATGACAAGATGACATCCACACAAATATGCGACCACATAATATCATTCCTAGCCTAGGATGCATGCAATGCAAGTTGACAACAGAGCTTATCTTTAAGTCTCTATCTCTTGTTTATGCAAACCTAATCTTGCTCTTTCGAGTCTAGATTCAAACCTAGTTCTCTCGAGATATTAGGTTCTGTCTTTAGACACTCTCTCGAGTAGCTCTAAAGGGTAATTTGCACAACATAAAACAAGATAATCGCAAGCAATGAACTTTCTAGGTCATGTTGCTTAGTTCTTCTCAACCCATTCAACTAATTTAGCTACTCATGCGTATTAAGAGAGTGAGCAGATGTAGAAATAGAACTTCCATTGAATAGATATGAAGATAAAGTACAAAATAACAATGCAAGTATAATAAAAGGCCTGGTAGAAATTTCTTGCTGCCAGGAGTTTACACTGTTTCTACTCGTAAATCTGAATAGGTTTCGGGGGCGTTGCCCTCTAACCCCCACCAGGGCATACCGCCCCTAGACCCCGGCTCGCTGACTAGGCAGTAAGACCCCCGTACTAGGTTGTTCGAAGTCCTAGCAAACAGATTCAAAGCATTTCAACACATTGTTAATGGGGTACAATTTTACACTGTAGAGCGAGATAATTGTCAAGCTACACAAAATAGTGGAGTCTTGGTGGCCGGGGAGATCGGTGGCAATAGAAGTGTGGATAACAATTTTTTCGGTGTCGTGGACGAAATATTAGATTTCCAATATGCAAACAGAAGATGTGTTTTTATGTTTTAGTGTAGATGGTTTGACATAGATAACAATAAAAGTAATAGGACACACGTGGATTTATGATACAAATCAATCAACACATCGCGCTTTTGGCATGTTGATGAGCCTTTCATCTTTGCTATCTAAGCACAAAAAGTATTTTACCTCAACGACATAAAATATGGTAGCAATTGGAAAGTTGTTCAAGTAGTCCAAAATAAGCAAATATGGGATGTACTAGAAGTGGAAGATTTTGAAAATGAACAACTGGATTTACTAGAAATTTTCAATGGAGCTCGAGTAGATGAAACCATTGAGGAGGTGAGTCGACGTTGATCCTACAGTTGTGAAATGATCAATTGTTTGGCATGCTGATGATGACTTCATAAATGATGATGAAGAACAATTATCTCCAATAAAAGTTCAAGTGCAAATGAATAATTTGATTTAGATGACGATGATGATTAATCATGTATCTACTCAATTTTTTTCCTTGTTTACACATATTTAATATTCATTTTATATTTTTTTGTCTTTTTTGTTTTTGTATAAATACGATGTCAACCCCTAATAGACGATATGAGGCAGAGGAATAATTTCGAGAGCAAGAGATATATCTAGGCAATACGGGATCTTCTATGAGTGACACTTCAGGTTGGAATTCGTACACATCTTCTGTTGACTAACACATCCTAAACTTTTTTAAATTTTTTATTCCTCAAATAGTAGCTCTCCACCCATTCAAAGGAAATGTGAACACTCGTGAAACATCGAGTTGGAAAAATACGTGGAAAATGTGGGAGAATTCTAATCGTGATCAAAGAGGGGGAGAAGAAGTCACTTTGTCAGCATTTAGTACGATTTAGTAATGTGATTGGTGTCGCTGTTAGATTTGCATTTCCAATATGATTTCGTACTTTCGCTGATGTTCCAAATGAATTTGTAGAATTGGCTAACACTCAATTTTTGGTAAGTTTATAAGTTTGTTCTTTTAGATTGTCACAAACATCATATATGCTAATTATTCCTTAATTCTTTTATAGCTTCATTTCGTGCTTGATTTATCCGATCTACAACTTAATAATTTTATTGAACATCAAATGGAAAACTCGTTCAAAGAACTCAGAGCAGATTTACACAGACATTACAGGAAACTTAGCAACCCTCGGCAAGCACATGCCAACCAGCCTAGCTAGCTTAAGAATAGACTAAAAGATTGATATTTCCTGTGTAACTACTTTGAGAGTGAAGAAATTGATGTTATAATAACTGAGGGTGTGTATCATTTACTTCATTCCTTATTATAGAATATCTTTAAAAAAAAAAATTTGTTCGAATGTAGGAAATTTCGAAGACGAATAGGAAGAATAGGGAGAAATTACCATTCGACCATGTAGGTGGATCGAAGTCATTTTTGCAAATTCAATCTGAGTTGCAGGAAAAACAAGGTTAAGAAGTAGGATGGGTTGACCTGTTTAAAGAACCACACTCTACAGGTGGCAAGTTCGTGAATCAGGCAGCTGAGGATGCACATATAATCAATTTTGTTTTATTTTCATTTTTTTTCATTTGTAAGTTTAGTCACTCGTATTTGTACACTTAATTAATGTGTGCAAAATAAAATGTTAGAATTACAATCCCACCCCACTCGAAAATGTTCCCAACCATTAATAGTGGATGAAATTTGTGAGATGGTTTTGGGTAGACAACTCAGTCATGTCAAAGGTCTAAGTTGTTGGGAATGTCCTAAACTTGTAGTTTGTAAATATTGTTAACATATTCTATTTATCAATCAAAATATTGTTGAGTATTTTATTCAATAAATTTTTGTTGATATAGCATTTTTTTATGAAAATCCAATAAACAAATTCATGACTATATAATGAATACTTTAACTTTATGTGGTGACATAACAGAGGATCAAGTTTTAGTATATAGCCAAAAATGGTCTATAAGTATATGGATGAGATTAGGTACCTCATCCTGGTGACATTATTTGATGCATCCCATTTTGTATACTGATACAAATGATGTGATCCAAAAATCATTCATGTGGAGACATGTGAGTGGTGGTATCGTGTGCAATGAGTTTGCAAAAGATTGGACCTTGAAATAATCACTTTTCTTTATAACAACCGTTTAGTATTAAAACTGACTATTTCAAACTCAATGACCTAAGGTAACTCGATCTTAATCCTGAGCTAACTATGTACTCTTGTTTATTCAGGATTATCCTTTGAACTGCACAAGTGAGAGTAGTCCAACAATACTTCTCAATAAGCATCCATTTTGGGGATAAGACTAGATAGATAGCTGGGGACATAGCTTTGCAATATGGAATTCAGTCCTACCCGACTTAGGGTTAGCAGATAGGTTTTTCTCTTCAGCGTTGATGTCTAGTCTTGAACAACAAGGCCCCACCCTCTGATGATAGAAAGGATTATGATTTATAAGTTGGACTATAAATCAATTGTTCAATGGAGAATCAGTGGGAGCTTAAGGAGCAAGATGTATTTACAGGGGTAAAATGGTCATCTTTGGTCCAGCTGTAAATACGAACGATTTGGGAAGGATTGATGTACCAATTATGGTTAAAATGGACAGAAATATATCTACATTGAGGAGAGTGCAACTATCGAGCTATAGAGGAATGTCTTGATAGTTAACAAATAGTGATTAATTTAGTTTAAAGAATCTAACCAATTAATTGCAAATCATTGGAGCTCATAATCTGTAGGTTCATAAGGTTCCTCTACTAGCTTATAATTTCGATTAGTAAATTGAGTAATCTTGATGAAATTTGAAATTAGGGTTTAGAATTTGAAATGTTCAAATTCAATTAGGATTTCTAATAATTGTATTTGATACAATTGAAATGTTTAATTTTATTGAAATTAAACAAAATTGGAGAATTCATTAATGTTTAAATTATGATTTAAATATAAATTACATGAAATTAAATTCATTGTAGTGATATTGGTGTTTTATTAATTTAATATTAGAAATTAAATTAACATGATTAATTAAAGAGTTTAATCAATTAGTTTTATCTAAAATTAGTTAACTGAATTAATTTTTTTATAAAACTAATAAAGAAATAATTCAGTTTATTTATTACATTGATTTTAGAAATCAATTTTGAAAATTCAATTTCAAAAACAAAAGGGAAACTCCAAAAGTTGAAAATCTCCACTAAAGTTGGAAGCACCTTATTCATCCAATTCCACTCAATCTCCATTAATTTCATGAAGAAGGAGCTAGTCTTCATACAAGCTCTGAGATTGCATGTTAAAAGCTTCATAAATTGGAGTGTTAAGTTGAATGATTAGCTATGGATTTAGAATTTCTACCAAAATTCTGAAAAATTTGAAACCCTCGAGTAACCCTCTTCAGTCTTATTAAAAACCAGTTCAATTTAGTGTTTCCACCATACAATCCTTGCAAGAGAAGAGTAGAGACAATCTTTGTGGTGATCTACTTGAAGATTGAAGCATCTTTTTGTGGAACTCAACTGGTTTTAAAGAAGATTCATCAAAAGTATTGTGTTCAACAAATCCTCTTGTGAAATAGTTTTTCTAAAACATATTTTAAACTCAAAATTAAGTGTAATTAGATTGCTTATTGATTTTGATTTTCTCTGCTGCATGTTACTTTACTCCATCAATTGGTATCAGAGTATGATTTAAACACTCAATTATCTTTAATTTTGAGTTTGGTGGGTATTTTTCATAAACTGTATGAAAATGGTGAACTAATATGATTTTTCTGAGTTTTGACATTTAAGTCTCTTCAATTATATTGTAATTCTTGTAATTGGCTCTTAATTGATGGGTCTTAATGTGTGTTGTATCTGTAATTTGATTGGAGTCATTAGAGTTGCAATTAGGATGTAATTGAAGAAAGAAATGAAGAAGGTCGAGCAGCAGAAACTAAAATTTCAACCACTACCAATTACTCGATGTTGGATGGAATACTCGATGGCTTACTCGATGGTATTTCATGAAATACTTGATGCACTATGCCATACTTGATGGTACTCGATGTATTTACTCAATGATATTTCATGAAATACTCAATGTTCGATGCCCATACTCGACAGTATTTCATGAAATACTCAATGTACAATACCATACTTGATGGTATTCGATGCATGATGCCTTACTCGATGGTCGATGGCGTTTACTCGATGGTATTTTGTGAAATACTCGATGCTCGATGATACTTGATGTCATATTCGATGCATATTGGCATACTCGATGTTTGATGGTATGCTTGATGGTATTCATTTCTTGATGGTACTCTATGGGTTTTGCTCGGTCCAGCCTATTTTTAGCATTAGAGGTCGGGTTCGAGAGGTTCGGGTCCAATTCAAGGTTGTTCGAGCGGTGCATAAGGTTTTTGGAGCCGATTTTTGCTGAATTTTGTAATAATTAGGCCTTTATTTTCTTGAAAATGTCAAAACTAAAACCATATCAGTTTGTGTTTAATTATTTATACATATGATGTATGTTATAATTAAATAAATATTGTATGTGCATAAAGTATTCCATGTAGATTTAAAATCCCACCATAGGAAGCATGTTACATACATTGAAAGTATGTTATAAAATGTTATAATATATAGTATGCATGAATAGGGTTTCAAATGTTTTAATATAAAGGTTATATTAAATGATGAATGCCTTTGTTGTATATTATGGAAGCTAAGCATGTCTAAAATTTTGTAAGTTGTTATAATATTGAATTAGACATTAAAATCCATAACAAAGATAAACAGCATGCTCTTAGGTTAACAACTCGTTTTAATAGTTAAATTAGGTCGTTATCTTATAAAATTTGGTTACAAACTAAATCGGTTCATAATTTTGTCTAAGGCTAGGGGTATTTAAGTTGACGATTTATATAACACCTTCTACCTGGGGATTATGTCCGAAAAGATGAGCATTGTTAACCAGTTTTATGAGCTTGCGTGAGCGGTGTAAGGTTTAAAATTAGTTTAAACACCTAGACATCGTAGGTTAAAGTCCAAATATAAATGTTATACTTGGATAAATTCAGATAGACTTAGGTTGTTTAAAAATTAGCCATAATAAACCTAAGTAAAAGAATACCCAAACATTTAGAACAGTTCAATGGGAGATTAACAATATATTCGATATATTGTTTCTAGCTCTCATGTCCTCAAGAGTTTACACCGTGAGATCCATGCTCAGCTTCATGTCGCTTTTACCACGATTGCTCCATTCAGAAAGTATTTTCATGGGTCAATAACAAGGTGAATTTTTGTACTGTTACAAATATAGCAAATATTATTTTAAATGACAAAAATACTGAAAATATTTACAAATAATAATAAAATATCAGTCTATCTACGATTTACCGCGATAGTATCATGGTGATAGATCGTGATATTTTGCTATTATTTGTAACTATTTTTAGTAATTTTTTCATTTAAAATAGTTTTCTAAAATGAAAATAGTTATTTTATAAAAGTTGTAAGATGGGAATATTTTAAATGTTTAAAGACTGAAATATAATTTAAAAATGTCTCTTTACTTAAAAATTTTTATGGAATCATTTATAAAAATGAAACAACAAGAATACTAATTTATAGACTAAAATAGAACACGAGAAAATTTAGAAGATAATACAAACCAATCCCACTTATTTGAGAATCACTTTTTCCGGCTGATTTTAGCTATAAACGAAAATAAAGGTTGATGATGATATCATACATAGTAGGCAAACACTTTATTTATTTATTTATTTATTATTATTATTTTGAAAAGAGGACAACAATTAATAAAAAAAAACAAAAGTTAAATTGAAAATTATTAATTATTAATTTTTCTTTTTAGAAAAAAGGTAGTTCGCGTGTAGTGGTTTTTAAAGATTCATTGCTTGATGACATCTGTAATTCTCCGTTTATGCCAATGGGAAGCATCTAATTCATAACCCTAAAACTTTCCAAAATAATTATTTATAAATTATTGGATAATATTTTATTATTATTTCATCGAACAATATTGCATTAGAATCTTAATGTGATTCATGAATCAACTGAAAACTTTCGTTCGAGATAAATATAGTTTTCATGTCTTCTTCTATATACATAAATCTCGTTTTAATTTTCTCCCATATCTGTAATCTCATATTCTTAAAAAAAATACACAATTTGTTAGATTTAACCTTGACCCACTAGCTAAGGTCAGTCCATCATTTAAGATGATGTCATAGTCGGAGGTCTTGTATTCAAATTCTTGCTCAGATACCATCTTATATCATCGATTGATTAAAAAATTTAAGTTGATGGATGAATAAACTTAGCCTAATTGAAGATAACTATTATACAAACCGTTCTTTGGAATTTAGGACGAAAAAGACGTAATCAAAATTTGGCAAATTTCAGAAGCAACTAGAATAGAAAAAAGGGTGAGACCCGGGTTAAAACCATGCTCTGAGACCCAGATGATCTTGGAGGAGAGGATAATTTATGCCAAAGATTCCCTTGTTTGGCTTTTGTCGAGCTTCCTTTCTGGTAAATAAGGCATGCCGAATGTATGTCCTAAATCCAGATGATTAAGACATTCAATCTAATTCTACCTTTAAATCCTAGCTATTTTGTTGTTCTAGGTCAGACTTTTCCTGTAGATGCATCATTATGATCACTCAAAGAAAAGTAAGTCCATTCTCACTCTCAAATCCTAAAGTTTATGTGTTTGTTCATTTTCTGACTTAAGTATCAAAGTGTGTGTAACAACACCACAATAATACAAAGTTTTGATGATCATTTGTTGAAACTAAAAAATATTGCGAAAGGTATAATCTACTTTATTGATGCTCATATCTAGAATAATCAATAGTTGTGGTGACCGTATGTTGTTTCTTGAACTAATTGATGTGATTATATGTCATTCATCACAAAACGTATTAATTACTATAAGTAAATTCGATTAATCATAAAACGGAACTATTAAAACAGTGATGCTATATGTAGTTATCCTTTTCAGAAAATGTTGCGTTTGTGATCACTTTTAAAATATCATATGAAATTTTCAATATTTTTTCTTATTTCGTAAGGATTTATGTCAATAATATATTATTATCTACAATAAAGAAAAAGTTAATAAAATTAAATTAAAAATTAATAAGTATTTTTAAGTTAATCATAGATTAATATTACCAAAAAAAAAAAAAACATTATGTAAAAAATATTAGAAATGCATTGTTTTTTAAGGTTTAAATCTTATTTTGATCTCGAACTTTTAAAAATTTTAAATTATTTTAAAGGACAAAATTGCTGAAAATATTTATAAATAATAGTAAAATATTACCATCTATCTGCAATAAAAAACAATAGACTACAATAGACTATTGTACGTGTCTATCAGTGTCACTGATAGATAATAGTCTATAGCATATAGAAAGTCAAATTTTGCTATATAATTGTAGATACAGATAATAATCTATCGCAGTCTATGTAGACAGACAGTAAAATTATGCTATATTGTAAATATTTTGATTCATGTTTCTAAATTTGAAAACCATCATTAAATTTTTATATTTGGACTATTAAACTTTCAAAATATCAATTTTAGTTATAAAAAATTTAAATATAACGGTTTGCTTTTCAGAATATTTATTTGAGTCCATAATTTTATTTTTTATTATCTTTTTTTAAGGAAAAAAGAAAAGAAAAGAACCATTTAAATCCCTACTATTATTTTGGAACCTAAAATGTGTCCACTCAATACTTTGCCTCAAATTAAAATACCAATTAGAATAAATAAATTTAAACAAACATAGAATTGGTCATTATTGGTATTGAAAGAGATGTTGAAAAGCTCATAGTGATAAAAGAATAAACTTGAAACTTATATTGAGTTTTTATAAGATCATGAACTCAACCTCGAACATTTATTTTGTGTTGTCTACTAAGGATCTATTTGGATTGACTTAAGAAAAAATTGTTTTGAAAAAAAAAATCATTTTTATTTAAACATTTTTTATAAATTTTGATTAAAATACATTTAAAGAAACTATTTTAAGTGATTGTCAAACACCCTAATTTCTTCCAAAATAACTCGTTTTTCAAATTAAACACTTAAAAATGTATTCCAAATACACATTAAATAATCCTAAACACTTCTTTCCCATCGTAACTAAGAAAAAAAAAATCACAAAGTAGAATTAAATTTTTAATATTTCCAACTTAAAATATATGCGTATAAATATAAAATTTTAGGTAGGAAAATGCACTAATTTTAACTAAGAAGATTGAAAAAAGAAAAAGAAAAATCCTTTTTTAAAAATAGAATAACAATAAAACAAAATTGGTTGGTTAGTATTGAATCAATATTGTCAATACATCTATACGTCAATAGATCCATAAATAAAAGGCTCAACATTGATATCAAAATTTAATAGATATCTTTGATATCATTGATATCTCATATAAATACCTTTAAATTATGAAAACATATCATCAGTGAGTTATCGACATAAATATTAATAATAAGATGTATAACTTATTTATATTTTATCGGAGAAAAGAACTTAATTGTTAATTGAAACAATTTTTATAAATGATTTGATTTACATGAACGTATATGTAGACATATTTGACATATTACTGATAAATTTGTAGAAGTGATATCCCATTTTAATGGTTGATATTGCTTGTGGGATCTTCATTATCCAAAATTTGAATTGGGAAGAGATTGAGGAAAGGTGCTGTCTTTACAAAAATGGAAATTGAACACTTAGCAAATAAAATGCAACCTATCGGTAATCGACACGTAATATTTCACAATTTTCTTTTTTTTTTCATTTTAATTGTTTATTTTGATTTAAAGTCTTCTACCAATCGTTGCTTTTTCATAGCCCTACAATAAACAAATGTCATAAAAAGGGAGACCAACGAATTGTAAAGAAAGAGAACCATTTGGTTCTTTCTCCTTTTGTTTCCACTTCCACTTCTTATTCTCTCTTTCTCTAAACTCAAATAGTATTTTGGGACTCTTAACTCGCAAGTAAACTAAATCCTCATTCAATGAGTTACAAATGTAGCATAATTTAGATAAAGATCTTGCAAAAATAGCAATTCACTAAGATGGTACTAAATATAATTCGTATGGAATTTTTGACTTTAGAGTTTTTTTTAAAATGAAACTTAAAAAGGAACTAAATGTATTGACTAAACTCGAGAAAACATGTTCATCGAGCAAATTTTGTCGAATACCTTCCTCTTGTAATTGTAAACAATGAAAAAGAGAATACTAATATTATAACTCATTAAAGGAATATCTAGCTAACCAAATCGAGTTGGTAATTTTTACCAACCTAATTTAACTTAATGTTTGGACCACCAATTTACTGCTATGTTGACAAGAATTTCCAACTTAACCCAACTCTCGATTACCTATGCAAGACACTTTTTGGTAACCAACTTTGGTAACAACCACTATCACGATTACCGCTACTTTACTCCATTGACATGCTTCGACGACCACCTTTGACAATATCAGAGATTTGGTGTTAGCAATAATTTTTAAGGATGTTGTTGGGAATTTATATAAGATATAAATAAATTTGAAGTAAACTAAATTATATCTCAAACCCCACTTTACAGGTTAGAGTAAAATAAGTAATCGATCATAAAATAGCAAATAATAAAAATAATAGAATAACACCGAAAAAGATACTGATTCTCCTCAAATTTGGGATGACGTTCTGTCTTCTACAAATAAATGTTTTACTATAATGGAGATCGGAAAAAAAACCCAAACTGATTATGCTACATATCTCTTTTAAATAGTTCCATACAAACTATTTGATTTGCAATACCACCAGTTATCGAGAAACATTCAAAATCAAAGAAAAAAATACTCTGTATTTTTCTTAAATATGTTTGCTGCCGCACAAGAAATAACACACTAAAAAAAACTTCAAGCGGAAGAAATGTTCCTCAAATTTGTCGTCTGCTATGCTATTTTCTTTTCTTTTTTTTTTTTTTTTTTTTTTTTTTTTATCTCCATATATGATATATATATATGTATTGGCTAAGAGAGAAAGTTTAATGTGCCTAAGCCCAACACAAGACAAAAAAAGAAGAAGAGAACAAAAACTCTTGAGCAAAATCATATTTCCACCGCACTGCTTTCTTCTTTGATCATTGCTCACTTATCAAATAGCCAATGAAATTCCTGCTTATGGGTTAAGAAAAAACGAAATGGGCTTTGGAGTTTTTGGCTCCGCAATATTTCCAACAATCTTCCACTTGAAATAAACGACAATCTTACCTTTAACGGTAATAAAATTTATCATCTTGATAAACTCTAGGATTCTATTCGAATTATAATTATTATTTCTGATCTTTTTGGCCAACTTCAAGGCTCAACATAACACTTATAAAATTAATAAAGTAACAAAACAATAAACCATTGGAAAATAATGGTAGTTCATTTGTGTTTGCCCTGATATATGAGCAAGTTACGTGGAACTGTCCCCCTCACATAAAAGACTGTCACATGCTCCCACTTCAAATAAGTGGTATCAATTGACATCTTCTTCATTCCGAAATACTTGTTCTTGAAGAAGATATATTCTGCAAGTGGCTTGACTCCTTCCTTTAAGTCTGCTACTAAGCTGGAGACTTTATCTTTAACCTTAGCAACTACTTTGACGCTCGTATTTGGTTAGACGACTTCATCAATTAATATCAATGTCTGACAACTTTCTCTCTCAGACTTCCAACGTGTTCTGAATTGCTGGATCTCACTACAAGAAATTTAGCTTTTTTCGATGACAAAAAGCGTCGAAAAAGGCTTTCTCAACGTCAATTTTATCATCGCCATGGTCTATGGGAAAGCCTGATGAAAAAATCTTCTCCCAATGCAAATTTTTTTTTGTCAAGACTAGTAGATCTCCTAACGGGAGAAATGGGTTGGATTTCTCACAACGCTTAGAGAGTTTCGTCGGTAGAAGGCACTTCTCCTGATGCTAGAAATTGATTTTTTAGCATCGATATAAGGCACTTTTCCCTACGACACTCTATAAACACGGGAGAAATTTAGATTTGTGTGAGAATGACTTCTTCCAATGCCAAAATCGCAATTTTAGTGTCGAGAAAAGTTGCCTTTGCCGACGACAACCATTTCAACGTTCAGAAAGGCTACTTCTCTTGATGACATATTAGAATTGTGTCAGAAAAAGATAAAAACAATTTCAAAATAATGTTTATTTTTCATAATGCATTTAAAGTTAGCATCGTGGTTTTTTTTTTCTTTTTTAATTTGCTTGTCTATTAAATATAGAATATTTTCAAATTTTACAAATTTAGTCAAATAAACTAAAATCAACAACCAATACATTTAAATAATTTTCTTAAACATTACATAATATCTATAAAACAACTAAAAGTAAGATTCATTTTAAACTTTGCATTACATCCACGAAGCATAAACATCAAAATAACATTACATAATATCCACAAAACATGCACCCGAAAATATTTACAAAATATAAATCTACAATATAACTTTCATCGTCCAGAGATGCATCTTAGATACAAACCTCGAGATACCTACAAAATACAAATTTAAATAATGTCAATGCCACTAAATAATTAACTTTAGCAACATTGATACAAAACTTATACATAATTGTGCATTTATCCATATATCAATCTCAAACTCAATATATCATTTACTAAACTCAACCTAAGAACATTAACAAATTCAAACAAACTTTAAGTAATCCCCCCTCCACCTATGCACACTTTTATCTCAAACTCAATATATCATTTACTAATCTCAAATATATTGAAATTCAACTCAAACTTTAAGGATTATATACATTTATGTTGTTACCATAACTCCACTATAACAACATATACGGTTTTCTAATTAGTTTACTACCAAAATTGAAGACTTTCTATCTATTTCGATGTATCTCTGTGTGATTTCATGAGTTGTAAGACCATGACTTTCAAGTCATCTATCTCAGCTTGCCTTTTTACTTATATTGTATCTCAACTCGTTGCTCCTCTATAATTTTTTAGGAGGATGCTCTCGATAATAAGAGTTCTCTTTTCTTGATTTTTTAGTCTTTGATCCCCAACCAAGGCCTTTATGTAAAATAAGTCTATTGGGTCGATTGCTTGACCATCAGATCCTTTTGTAATACAAATCACATAAAAGATATTAACAATACTTTCTTACAAATCAAATAAAGAAATATTTTTGTTTTTACCATGGATTCTCGTACGTATATGAAAGTCTTCGAACCAACTGTATGGCTAAAATTTAGGGTTGACTAATTTCGTTGTTTAGTCTCCGCCTCTTTCTAAAAAAATGAAAATTTAATGTGGAAGGAGTAATACAAATGTAAGTAAACCGAAAGAAATACAAAATTCTTACTATCTATTCAAGGGATTCAAACTTAATTAGTACATAAAAAATACTGATCTTCGATAGCATTTTTAAGTCGATCATGTGTTTATGCCTCTTAGGACTTTGCATATTTTTTGTATTGTTTGTGCAGTTCATGAGTTTTTTTCTCTACCATTGAACTGGTTTGAAAGAGAAAATGTATTTCTATATATTTTTAGGATTTAAGACAAAAGGTAATGAACCTCCGCTTATTCAAATTCAATATTCACTCATTCCAAATATACATATAATTTAATAATAAATTAATCCTAAATTATCTCAACAATACTCAAATATTCCCACATCACCCATATATTAACCTCAAGCATATAAATCTAATAACTAATCTAACAATTCAACTTAAAATTAAGAGCATTAGAACTAAAACTAAAGAAAATAACTAAAATGTAAAACTAATATCAAGTTCATTTTTTACTCTCTCCCTGAGTACAAGCAAATAATAACAAGTAACTAAAACATAACAATCTCAAACAAATTTTTCATCTCATCACCCATTTATGCTATAGAATTTATATTGTCTTTTTGCTATTAGATTTGTGGTATTAAAATATATAAATTCAAAAAAAAAATAAAAGACTACAAAAATTTTAAATCACTAAAATTAGTAAACAAATCACTTCAAATTTCCAATAATAATATTCAACCTCATCTAAATCATTTGAAATTTCTAAATAAACAAACTAAATAACTAAACTAAGGTAAAACTCTAAAATAGAAATTTAAAAACAACATATTAACATTCAAATCTTAAAAAAAACAAACCAAAAAAAAAAAAAAAAAACCCTTTACTAATGATGAAACCAGATGGAGCAAATGATCATGGTAAGGGAAAAAGGGAAAGGAGAAAAGGTGCTGGGGGTTGGGGAGAGATGGAAGGGGAGGGGGATTCAGAAAAGGAGGACGATTTAGGGAGGGAAGGGAATAACAGAAGGGTGGGTGGCTTGGGAAGGAAAGTAGAAGGGGAAGGAGGCGTGTTCACACGAGGCTTCCAGAGAAATGTGTTTCGTGGAGTTGAACTTAAGTTGGTGTTGATGTTGGAGTTGATTTGATGCGATGTGGTTCGATCTCTAATACTTGATCTTCTGATTCACTTTCAGTTGGGTGAATATGCTTGACTTGGAGAAGGAAAGCACCGAACGTTCTTGAAGTAGAAGTCTTGGAAGCTTGGAGTAGAAGTCTTGGAAGAGTATTTGTGTCTTCAAAGGTCTTCTGCCTTATAGAAGTGCAGCTTCAGAAGTCTTGGAAGCTTGAAGTAGAAGTCTTGGAAGAGTATTTGTATCTTCAAA